>NC_079457.1:5274554-5279554 GCF_903798145.1 Danio aesculapii
TTTCCCCTTAAATTTTCAGATTACGTTGGTCTGAGATATTGGGCGGGGCTAACACACTTAACCACGCCTCTCCAGCAGTCAGTTTTGACAACAAACAGAAATGGTGAGGAGGAGGAGTCTGTTAAGTTGTAATAACTCTCCCCAAACCCTTAGGTGCGTTCGACGAAGCAATCACAGTAACTTTATAGTGTGGTGAACCAGCCGGATCTCACGAGAAAACGTATTTTACGTTTTGTCAGTTTAGTGGCTAATTCGTACGAATTTGTATGAGTTCTGTGGTACGAAAAATGTTCGATTTTAAAAAGGAGGCGTGGCACCTAACCCCACACCTAACCCCAACCGTCATTGGGGGATGAGAAATCATACTAAATTGTACAAATTAGATCATACGAATTCATACGAATTAGCCGCTAAATCAAAAAGTTACAAATTGCGTGAGATTGCGTTGGGCGAACACTATGGCAAATCAGCGGTGTTGTTCAGCAGTGCTTAAATTGACGGTTTTTTATAAATGTCAGTACCGAAATTCAGTATGGTGACAGGTCTAATATAGTAAAATCAGTTCATTAACTTTCAATTCAATTCACCTTTATTTGTATAGCGCTTTTCCAATGTAGACTGTGTCAAAGCAGCTTCACATAAAATGATTGTTTTACTAATGCAGTTTCTGTACTGTGATGAGCTCTGAAACCTGACTGAAACATTTCAAAAACATTGTTGGTCTGCAGAAAGGAGCATAATTGAGCAGAAACAACTTTTTCTAGTATTTTAGATATAAATGGAAGGTTTGAAATAGGCCTATAATTAGCTAAGTTGCTGGGGTCCAGTTGAGGTTTCTTAATAATAGGTTAAATAACAGCTAACTTGTAAGGATTTGGAGCGTGGACTAAAGAGAAAGAAGAGTTGATAATGTTAAGAAGAGGTTCTCCTATCACAGGTAGCAATTCTTTCAGTAACTTTGTTGGAATTGAATCCATCATACACGTAGCTGGTTTAGAGCTATTTATAATTTTGTCTAGCTCTTCCTGTTCTATGATTGTGACGGTCGTAAGGTTCTGTTAACTAGTGTCCACTAGATGGAGGTGTTCCATGATCTGGTATTCTTCTGGAGTGTCGAACAGGTGCGGTGTTTTGCCGTGATTGCGTTTGGACCAGGTGCGGAGTGTTACCTCTGATGTGCGTTTGGATAAAGACCAAGAGAACAGGACTGCGGGTGTTCAGCCTTCCCTCTTCAGCCTTTGGAGTTTTTTTTTTTTTGTGGTCTTTTCTTTATATTTATGTATCATTTCACTTAATTTTTGATTAAATATAATTAAGTTGATTTGAATTTCTGGTTTGGATATTTATTTGGTTTTGTTGCTACTTCCTTGAGCCAGGAGGTTGTAACAATGATTTTAAAGCACTGTAGGTTATTTAGATTCAGAGGCGTGTTTACTGGATCTGAAGTATAAGGCGGTGCAGAAAGTTTAATATCTCCTATTTTCTGTCTAAAGCCTTCTATTTTATCACTGAAAAAATTCATGAAGTCATCACTACTAATTTGCGGTGGAACGTTTTCTTCCAAAGATGACCGATTATTTGTTAATTTAGCAATGGTGTTAAATAAGAATCTAGGATTGTTATGATTATTTTCTATCAGTTTGCGGAGGTGCTCAGCCCTGGCAGATTTTAAAGCCCTCCTATAGCTGGACATACTGTCTTTGTATGCAATTCTAAAGACTTCTAAATTAGTTTTTTTCCATTTACGTTCCAGGGCACAGGTTTGCTGTTTTGAGAGCGCGGGTACGACTATTATACCACGGTGTAGTTTTATTCTCTCTAGCCTTTTTTAGTTTGATGGGTGCCACAGTATTTAGAGTGCTAGTAAAGATGGCATCCATACTGCTGGTTACTACATCAAGGTCATTTGTGTTTGAAACAACTTGAGTTTGATAAATGACATCTAAAACATGTGTTTGCATGGGAAAGATAACCTTATAGCTAACTAGTGCCATTTCCCTAAACTTAGCTGAAAATGAGGTCTGATATCCTTTTTAATTTTACTATCCACTCAGAACGGACCTTCGGGTGACTCGGAAGGCGGTGAAACGATAAACTTGTGTCGATTTCTCTTCACTGATAAGATATACTGCCAGGTACACAACATTCCTGTGTGACTCAGGCGATACTTCCGGGATTCTTCCCACCGCAGCCTAGATTTCACTTTTTTTTTTTAAATGGCGGCTGTGTGAAATCAGTCTATTGGATGTTTTTGAAAAGGGGGGAGAAGCTACTCCGTGTCCCACTCTGTCTTCTGGTTTCAGTTGAGATTACGTCAAACACTGAATAGAAATGCACATTCAAATCACTACACAGGACCTTTAACATATCTGTTTGTATCTTATTGTAGTTTATCAAGAATAGTGCGATAATAAAACGTTCTATTAGGAATAATTGATGACGAGGCATTGATTTATTATGAAATTAATGAGGTGGTGGGGGGTTCTGGTTCCGGCGAGTGAGGGAATGGCAGCATAGTGCATCGTCATCGATATTAATAACCCCACTTAAACTTGTGAATTACCCAAAACTGTTACAAAATAATTGATAATAGTGGGACAACAATGGAAACAAGAGAAAAGAGCAGGAAAACCAACACGGAACTCATGGAAATTGAAGGCAGACAACACGTGGGCGCCGCTGGAACACATGCATTAGCACAGCAGCACAATGCTAATCGTCAACCGTCTAGGCCAGTGTTTCCCAACCCTGTTCCTGAAGGCACACCAACAGTCAACATTTTCAACCTCTCCCTAATCAAACACACCTGAATCAACTCATCAGAACATTAGAAGAGGCTCCAAAACCTGAAGTTAACAGGTCAGATAAGAGAAACACCGAAAATATGTACTGTAAGTGTGCCTCCAGGAACAGGGTTGGGAAACACTGGTCTAGTAACCCTGACAACACGCAGATCAATCTGGAATGAATCCTGGAGGAAATTCAAGACTTTCGGAAGGACAACAACCGCCAGTTGGATGAAATCAAAACCGAATTAAATAAGGCTAATCAAAGAATCAGCCACGCAGAGGATCGTATTGAAGAAATGGAAACCCGAATGCAAAACGTGGAGGAAACCATGCAGAAAATCATCAAAATACAATCGCAATTGGAAAACAAACAGATTGACCAAGAAATGAATGAGGTGGTGATGTGGTCCGTGATTCCGTCAATTATTTCACGTATACTATAATTTCCACAGCTGCAGCCACTGTTTGGATTTACTTTTTCAGGCATTAATCAGGTTGTCCTCTAACTGCTCCTGTGTGTAGGACTAGTTTCTCATACATGTCATTCGAAACCTTTTGTTTTGATGTGATTTGACTGTTGTAGCTGTGAAATAATTGAAATATAATTGAAGAACGGTTCCACAAAGCAAGTAAAACAAAATCCAAAGGCAAAAATAAAATAAACAAGTAAATAACAGGGTGAGAACGTGGTAAGATCTGAAAGCGAGGTAAAAACCAGGTGGCCGTGAGGGCTTTTCTTTTTCTGGATTGCTTTTGAAAACACTGTCGGTTGGGTTTAAGGAAGGGGGCGATTGGATCAGTTGGTGCTTTTGAAAAAGCTTTCGGTTGGGTTTAGGGAAGGCGGTGGGCGCTGGTCAAATGGTGCTTTTGTAAACACTGTCGGTTGGGTTTAAGGGGGCGATTGGGTCAGTTGGTGCTTTTGAAAAAGCTTTCGGTTGGGTCTAGGGAAGGCGGCGGGCGCTGGTCAAATGGTGCTTTTGTAAACACTGTCGGTTGGGTTTAAGGGGGCGATTGGGTCAGTTGGTGCTTTTGAAAAAGCTTTCGGTTGGGTTTAGGGAAGGCGGTGGGCGCTGGTCAAATTGTGCTTTTGAAAACACTATCGGTTGAGCTTAAGAAAGGGGGTGGGCGGTATCTGTTTGTTGCTCAGTCAGTCAACAGCAGCCTCTGGTGGATTTCTGTGAGAAGAGCAGGCGCGAATGGCCCTCGCGAGAGAAATTAGAGATCTGAAAAAAAACATACACAGCGGCCTCTGGTGGATTTGCGAAAGCAAAAACTGCAAAAACACCTCCTGGGACTTATTTCACACTCTCCAGAAATGTATATAGAGGTATGTATCAATAATGAACCAGAGTTGCAGAATGCACTCAAAACCTGCTGATTTAGCTGAGCATTTATCTGGATATACTGTAACTGGACGCCTTAGAAAGTTCATCAGCCAATCAGAATCAAGAACTCTGTAGCATAAGCAGCTTGATTCATACTTGAGAATATTCCAGTCTTTCTGCAAGTGTTCCCATTGAACTGGGCATTTATTGAACTGGGCATTTATTCTGACAGATAAAATAATTACACTCAGATCTGCATGATGGGAACATTCACATTAATACTGAAAAGCAATAAATAAATGCTCAAGCTTGAGCAGTGTGCTGTTAATTACTAATGTCATCCTGACCTGAATGTACTGTCAGTGTTCAACTAGAATGGTTCATCTGTCATCTTTCGCCCCCTGCTGGTAAAACTTCATATTACTGGCAACCAAATAACAGGCAAAGGCTTAAAAGGACTAAAATATTTAAGTGATGATTGCTTGTTTTTCTTTCAGATTGCTCACTAGGTGAGAGTTAGCTATTTATTTAAATAAAACAAAATACAAATATTACAACTTGTTACCACAGAGCACAAATGGTGAGGGGTAAACAGATTAAAATGTTTTTTTTTGTTTGTTTTTTTAAAGTAAGCTTACCTTTATCACACTAATGTTTGTAAAAGCATTCTTATATGCATTTATATGACAAAGTAATAGCCTTTTTTAAAATTAAATTCAAGTTTATTTGTATAGTGCTTTTCACAATAATATTACATTATATTAACTAAAAGCAGAAAAGTGGACAGTACAACTTTTAAGTGTATAAATGTTTAAATGCACAGCTAGAAATGTAATGTACTCTTCAAAAAGTTATATCTATTGTATTTACATAATATATTTTCATA
>NC_079457.1:5284554-5464554 GCF_903798145.1 Danio aesculapii
TAGACATTTCTGTGCAGAGTTTACATGTTCTTTCTGTGTTTGCGTGGGTTTTCCCCGAACTCTCCGGTTTCCTCCCACAGGCCAAAAAACATGTAACATAAGTAAATTGACCAAACCAAATCAACACCACAGAGAAGCGATTAATCAGCAATATTTCTCTCCATAGTTATTCATAATTTGCATTTACTATTAACCAGCAGGGGAGTTCGAGACCTACCTGAGCTCAAACTCCCCTCTCACCTTGCAAATGAGAGGGAGCCCCAGGCTCGTGGATCTCATGAGCTCAGGGCTCTCTCCTGGGACAGCATGCCAAACAAACTTTACAATCAATCATCAGCTAAGTGTGAACTCTTGAAAAGTGCAGTAAGTTTACAAGTTTTTAAGTGTGTCAATGTTTTTCATGGCCAGCATATGCATATGTCTGCGTGTGTTTATAGTCACTCTTCATGGACGGATGGAGAATTACAGAGAAGAGCATCAAGCCTCAGCTGGTGGTGAAGATTGTCGGTGGAAAACATGTTAAATATTTTATTGATGCGTCCAAACGGTACATGTATTCCTCAAAGGGAAAATATATATTTGTTCCATATAACTTCATGTTTATAAAAGGATATGCAGTTGAATTCAAAATGATTTGCCCTCCTGTGAAGGTTTTTTTCCTTTTCTAATATTTCCCAAATGATGTTTAACAGATTCAGGAATTTTTCCACAGTATTTCCTATAATATTTTTTCTTCTGGAGAAAGTCTTATTTGGTTTATTTCAGCTAGAATAAAAGAAGCTTTTATATTTTTCAAGGTCAATATTATTAGCCCCCTTAAGCAATATTTGTTTCTATAGTCTACAAAACAAACCATCATTATACAATGACATGCCTAATTACCCTAATTAACCTACTTAAGCCTTTAAATGTCACTTTAAGCTGAATACTAGTCTCTTGAAAAATAGCTAGTCAAATATTATGTGACAAAATAATTCAGTTATTAGAAATGAGTTATTAAAAGTATTATGTTTAGAAATATGTTGAATCTTCCCTCCATTAAACAGAAAATGGGTAAAAAAAAAAATGTAGAGGAGGACTAATAATTCTGACTTCAACTGTAAACGTAAATAGCTTGACTAAAACACACGACTACATGTTTATGACTTATTGTCTGGAACTGTTATAGTCCCACAGGTCATCTCGAAATATCCAGCAGCTCAGAAGTCAGAAACAATTCCCCAAATAAAGTCACAGATGAAGATCTGAGCAGAAAATCACCTTCTTATGACCTGAGACCAGCTGAGAGCAAAGATAATCTGTTAGATGCTCTCAAACAGGTACGTAAACACCAACCACTTTATGCAATTCTGAGTGGACCTCACACAGTTTAGTGCGCTTGACTGGCTCATTTATTCCTCTGACCCTTTAACCAACACTTACAACAGTGTTTGAATATTTGCACGAGACACTTTTCTTATAATCACTCCATATCTCGGAAATTTATGAAGAGTGGATCACACAGGTGAGTGGGCTTGACAAACCACCTGTAGAAACTGTTTTCTCTCTCTAAGAAAACACTCCCCTCTTTACTGCACTAACAGTTTCTCTGTATATTTTGCACTTGTTGTGTGTATCACCTCTTCTTGCTGAACGCCTCCTCAATTGTAAGTTGCTTTGAACAAAAGCGTCTACTAAATCAGTGGCCCCCAACCCCCGGACCCGTACCAGTCTATGGATCAATTGGTAGCGGGCCACACAAAAAATCATTAATTATTTTCATTTTATTTATTAACGGAGTCTAAACGACCTTTTATTTTGAAAAAATATTTTATTTTGAAAAATGATGGTATTCTCTCGGCTATATCTTGAGCACCAAAATTTAACCCACAAGCTAGATCAACAAATGAGAGATCGCAAATGATGGCGGCTTTAGAGGCCGTTCACTAATCACAGCTTTTCCATGCACAAGTTCATTATTTCCAAAGGAGGTGCGCGGATTGGGTCACACATTGTTTTGATGGTCCGTTTGTTGAATTTAAGTTACATTGCAATTAATTCTCATTAGATTATAAGTAAACTGTTAGGTTGGGGTTAGAGTTAGTGTAAGTTGATATGTACTTGCAAAGTTTCTTATAGTCAGTTAAATCTCTGTTAAAGGAGCAGTATCAGCAGATACTAAGCAGACAATCTACTAATACTCAAATGGACCATCAAAATAAAAGTTACCAACAGATCGCATTGCATATTACATCACCTTCCAGGCGCTCCCAGTTGAAAATACCTTTCAGAATGCTGCAAGCGCACAGCGAGGAAGAGGGATGTTAGGGATAGGAGCCCATTCGTTTTGAGGGGGCACTTTCTCTTCAAGACGAAAAAGGAAGCACCCAAAGCCCCCCTCTGCACTGATGGAATACACACATTTTGGTAGACTAATTACTTCAGACAAACACAGAATTTTTTTCTCCATAAACAAATCTTGTATCAGAGTTACAGCAATGTTTTGTCAGCGTGACATTCTCTGAGAAAATGTTGATGGTCACCTAGCAATTTACATAAAACCAGACCCTACAACTAAATTGCTGTGGTAGAATTTAAGCATTGACCGGTGCGTGGTGATAAAAAGGTTGGGGACCACTGTGCTAAATGGCTAAATGTCAATGTGTAACCACAGCACAAAATCTTAAAATATAATATTCGATTAACAATAAATTACGACCATGTCCATACTATTAGACTTTAGTTTAAAAAAATATTTCTCTCAGTTTTGAGACTTCTGACCACAGTGACAGAAAATGCTCTCCGAAGTTTATATATTCGAGAACTCTGTTTTTGACAACTCAGAAAAAGAAAAGAAAAAAAGAAAATTGCAACTTCATACTCCTGTCTTATTCATGTTTATTTATTTATTTTTCTAGCACTTTCACAGTGTAGATTGTGTTAAAGCAGCTTAACACAGAAGTTCTAGTAGATTGAAACTGGGTCAGTCCAGTTTTCAGAGTTGAAGTTCAGTTTAGTTCAGTTCAGAGTAGTTTAAAGTACACTACTGAAAGACCAAACACTGAAGAGCAAATCCATTGATGCGCAGCTAGACACAAGTCCCAAATTGCTCTTACTCACAGCAGCTCTAACTTAAGGTCTGTCCATTTAAAAACTTTAACAGAACTTTATCTTGAACGAAAACAGTTATTTTCCAAGACACATTATGTTTCAGAGAGCGAGAAAGCAAATAATTCAACACAGGCTCGTTGTGAAAATGTCCCCCATATACATTTCTGGAGAGCACAAATTATGTAGCCAGAGCTACATATGGCTGCATTTCATCTTTAAAACAAACACTATCGGGGGATATGATGCCACAGAGGGCTTCTGTTTCTTTTTGCGCTACCAGCTAACCACCTACCTCCATGTGGACGGCTTTTCCACTTTTACCATTTTGCCCAGTGGCTCGCCATGTACGTCTGCGGACTTGAGAGGCGGAGCAGAGTTTGCATAGCCCCTCCTATGCAATCCTCATAACAGTCATATAGCGGTGCGTGACTGTCAGCTGACGCGCTCCACAGTGATAAATAGACACTGTTTCCCAAACAGACTCTGTACATGCAATTTAAAACAGAGCAAAAGTCTGGGTTTTTGGTGTGTGTTTGAACAGACATATACTCGTCATTAATAATAATAATAATAATATCATCTAAAGATGTCGATCTTTGTTTTGTTTTTTTAAACAAAACTAATTTTGTCCTAAAAGAGCATAAAAAGTTATGAAAGCAATCGAAAGCTTTCATTATAACATTAGATGTGTGCAGTTTTAAAGTGACACCTCTGTTATTTATTGTAATCAAACGAAAAATTATAATAAATGAGATTCAGTTGTTGCTCTATAATCAGAATGTGTAAGTTATACAGTGAAGAAAAGATGAATGAGATTCGATAACTTGATTCTATTTCATTATAATAGCTATTCATTTTAATACACTGAACTGTTTGCTAATTTATTGGCTGCTAATGTATACTATTTATTTATTTTTTGTAAATACTATTAATACTACTACTACTACTACTACTAATAATAATAGAACATATTAATGACCATTTATCTGTTCATTTACAATAATACAGCTCCAGAAGAACAGATTTGGTAATTGGGGAAATTTATGGTGGGCATATCCCTTATTTTCACATCCTAATGTTGACATGTTATTGGTTGGGTTTAGGGAAGGGGGTGGGTGGTCAGTCAGTCGACAGCGGCCTCTGGTGGATTTATGCGGGAACAGCAGGCATGAAGGGCACTCACAAAAGAAATTTGAGATCTCAAAACGTATACACAGTGGCCTGGAGGATTCACAAAAACAAAACTGCAGGAAAAAACAAAAAAAAAACAAAAAAACACTACCTTCATGTACATATTTCGAGCTCTTCAGAAATGTATATAGGGGTACATATCAATAATGACCCTGGGTTGAAATAATTGCCAGGTGAAAATGATGAAGGATAAAGCAAAGGACTTTCCTTGTATAATGCAAAAAGCAAAAAACGGAGAACTGAGCCTTGAGGTAGCCCACAGTCTATTTTTCATCAATATGATACAAATCGATAGCAAGAGAAAATGTAAATATTAAAAAAATTAAAATATAGTAGTGTAAATGGCACCTTAAATAATGACTTGAATTTCTTTTAGCATTATGTGATTGACATTGGTCATTTTTCAAATGTGTTTTCAAAACCTGACATTTACCATTTGAAATAACAGCACTGTCCATGTTGCTGAAAACCCTCCCAGTGTTTACTAGAAGAATAAACAGTTTCATAGTTTGAAGCTCCTGCAGAAGACAGCAGGATGCTAATATTTGGTAATGTTCCAGTTTCCACACAGACGGTGTGTGACGGCACCATGTGGAGACCGATCACAATCATACATACATCCAAAACCCACAACCAACCCGAGCTCCTCGAAACAACACAGTCCTCATTTTACTGAGGAACAGGTGAGATTTAATGTTCATATTTTATTAAATTCAAGTTTGAGGTATGTCTTATATTGTTATTTATATTTTATACTATGCAAACACTTAAAGAAACACTCCACCTTTGTAAAACACTAATTTTACAAGTCTCCTAGATTTAAACAGTTGAATTTTTGAATACATTCAGCTGATTTCTTGAGTTTATTGGCCAAAAAGCAAATAATTGCCAGGCCAAAATGATGCAGGATAAAGCGAGGGACTTTCTTTTTATAATGCAAAAAGCAAGGGACTGAGAACCAAGCCTTGGGGTATACCCCAGTCTAATTTTGATCAATATGATGATTCTTCATTTACTGATACAAATCAATAACATAACATTTTAACATAGGCTCATTCTGAAATTATAGCCCTATACATTTGTGGAGATCGCAAATTGTAGCCAGAGGATCAATTCAGAGTTGTGTATAGTTATAGTTCTGTTGACAGGGTTCGAGTCTGGTAAGGAACGGTTCTAGAAAGCGGGTAAAACAAAAAGTTAAAAACTAAAACAAACAAACACGGTGAAAATGTGGAAAAATCTGAAAATGTGGTAAAATCAGGGCTTTTGTGAGGGCTTTTTTTTGGATTGCTTTTGAAAACACTATTGGTTGGGTTTAGGGAAGGAGGAGGGTGGGTTGGGAATTATCAGGTCAGTCAGTCAGTTAGGCCTCTTGTGGATTTACGCAAGAACATGAGCGAATGGAACTCACAAGAGAAATTTCAGATCTGAAAAAACATACACAGCAGCCTCCGGTGGATTTGTGGAAAAAAAAAAAAAACCTTACCTCCTGGGACATATTTGGCGCTGTCCAGAAATGCATATAGGGGTATGTAATCAGAATGAGCCATGGTTGCAAAATGTAAGTTTGCTGTTTGCTGCGCTGAAAAGTTCAAACTTGGTGAACTCTGACCTGCGAAATCGCATCACTTGACTGAGACCAATCGAGGATCAAATCGTGAGACCAATCGAGGATCAAAACATGACCTCTCTGAACAGAAATTTAAAACATGGAGCAATCGCTCGCTTTTTAAAATGTCTAATCATCTTGCTTAATCCCACCCCTTTTCGCAGGGCCGCACGACAGAATTTCACACACACACGCAAGGCCCAATGTGACCGCTGATGTGCGAATAAAGCAGCGTTTCATCCAACGAATCAAAGAGAACAAAACCAACACTTCCTGATTAAACGGGCACCAAATATCAACAGAATTTACTGCGGTAGAAGAAGCTGCGTCAATCTTTTCTTTATTTATTAAATGTACTTGCGCCTCATGCGTTTTTTATGCGTATTTTCAAAAGTTATGTGCATCATGACGTTTCCATCAATCGTTTTTCATGCGCATATCCAAAATGAGCATTAAATAGGTGGGTAGAAACATAAGGCTAAGGCGAGAAATACAGCTTCATCTTTAAAAAAAGGGGAGGAGACCGACAGAAACTCAGAGTTTAAAGAATAAACCTGCTCCTGACCAGGTCAGGTTCACAGAGTAAGTTACCACAGTAACTGACTCTGAGTTAAAGTTACCTCTCTTTCAGAAACAGACTTGACTTACCCTGATTTCTCAAGTTTAACAAACCTGCCATTTTGAAATGGAAAACCCAGAGTTTCTCTCATTTCAGGGTTAAAACACTCTGAGTTTTTACTTAACCTCCTTTCTGAAATGGGCCCCTGGGGTCTATCAGAAAGCAAAGGATCGCAGGAGTTATCAAACACGTCAATTTACTTACAAACACTCATTTGGAAGCCATAGGAGACTCAGAAACACCATGGAGTGTAGACAGGCATAACATAGAATACCGGACAATGGACTAACTAAACACAGGGATATAAATACACATGACTTGATGGAACTAATTGTTATGAAGAACGGGGTTGCACTGGTAACTGTTACGGTGCCAATCGTCTCAGTATGTATATTAACACTATTAATGTCCAATAACCATGAAAGAAAAAAACACAGACGTACTAAATTGTAGGTGTTTACTCAAATAGGATGTATTAATCCTCAAATAACAATATTATTTAAATGAAACAAAAACATACATCAAAAAAGCGTAGGCCTGCGCAAATAATAATGAAATAAAGGTTCACAATAGGATGTAAAGAATAATGCTGATTGCTTACTAATCAATAGTAAAGAAAACTATTATAAAAGGTCCTTTCTACACGTTCAGATACCAGGAGGTCGAATGAAGCTGGTCTTTTAGCTACAGTCTCAGGGCCGTTGGTGCACAATGAATCCTCCCGCGATGAGAAGGGCAGGAATTTCAGCCAGTACTGGATGTTGCTGAATAGTTATGATGCTGCTTCATACAACTCTTGCACATGTGGTTCTATAATGAACAAATTAACGTGATCAGTAATAGTTTGAATCATCGTATGATGGACACCAGCAGCACTACTAATGTGCTGAGTCATAGCCATACAATATGCATGTAGATAATAGTAATGTGGACAATTAAATACTCAAACATTACATCAACAATGCAGCAGTTGTACATCAATTAAACACAAGTAACTGACAATCATATTAATAATATAATGTACTGTCGAGTGAAACTCACTTTCTTCATTGACGCACTTGCAAAGATCGTCACGAGCGAGACTACGGCACCGTCTATAAGCGTTATTAAAACCCATCCGCTGTCAATCCGGATTATCATATACCCTTCTGCAGTTCACAAAGTGAAGGTGCTACAGAACGAGTCGATAATTTACTGTTTTACGCCGTTAAAGATGAGATTGTAGGACCTCTGCTTTCACATCGCCTTTCTGGACGGATTCACTTTCGTTTTTTATCATTCGGTTGATTTGAACTGAACTGAACTGATTCGCGAACGCTTGCTTGATTTGGTTGATTCCTAACTGAACTGATTCGCGGTGGCGCGACTCACTAAATATGCCACACCTTTCCTTCTAAATGAGAGATGAAATAATCGTCATACAAAACCTATTTTAAATGTACATAAACTGAGCAATGGCTTTTTTACAGCCGCCCCCAAATTTGGTAGTCAAATTTGCTAACAGCATATTTACTGTATGACATCTGTATCTTGTGGTAAAGCGGGTAGTCTGATTAATTTGGCAACTGGTCGAGTGTAGGTGTGTTCCTTCACCTTAATGACAGCTGTTCTAACTCTACCATCAGGACTAGGAATGATTGATGAAACAGTACCAACACGCCAAAGTGCTCTGGGTAATTGCTCGTCAGCTATGAGGACTACAGTTCCAACTGTGATGTTATCTCTTTCTTGTTTCCACTTCTGACGCGCTTGTAATGTAGGCAGGAAATCATGCACAAAATGTTTCCAAAAGTGGTCACTGAGAATTTGGCTGTGCCTCCATCTCTTTCGACTGAGCAGATCCGACTCAGGATAGACTACCTGAGGTAGGGAGGAGTCAGGCCGCCCCATGAGCAATGAATTTGGCGTCACAGGGTCTGGATCCGCGACATCACTAGACACGTAACCAAGTGGTCTCGAATTTAAGATACCCTCGACCTCCACTAAGACAGTCCTCAAGACTTCTTCAGTGACTATTTGAGCACCCAAGGTGGTCCGCAGTGCTGTCTTCACAGACCGCACTTCTCTCTCCCAAGATCCACCAAAGTGTGGTGCACTGGGAGGATTAAAGCGAAATCTGATTTGTTCTTTAGCCAGTTGGTCTCTCAGTAGTGGTTGCATCTCCTTGAAAGCTTCCTCCAATTCCGTATTTCCTCCTCGGAAATTAGTTCCTTGGTCGGATAAAAGCTCATAAGGTCTTCCCCGACGTGCAGTAAAGCGTCTGAGAGACAACAGAAATGAATCAGTGTCCATATGGTCCAGAAGGTCAAGACTGACTGCTCTAGTGGTAAGGCACTTATACACTATACCCCACCTCTTCTCTGTTCGACGGCCTACCTTTATCATAAGTGGGCCAAAACAATCAACCCCAGTGGAGTAAAAGGGAGGTTTAAACAACCTAAGACTGGAAGGTGGAATATCTGACATCTTCGGAATAACTGGTCGGCCTCTCCACTTTTGGCATTCTGGGCAGCAGCGCTGATGCTTTTTCACTGCCTCTCTCCCTCTTAGGATCCAAAATTTCCGTCGTAGCTCAGCATACACTCTTCCAGGTCCTGAATGGAGTAATTGTGCATCATAATGCTTAATAAGAAGAGTAACTACTGGATTAGTGGGATTTAAAACGACAGGATGTAAAATATCTTTGGTGAGGCTCTCACATCTTCTAAGTCTGCCACCCACTCTGATCAGATTGGAGTCTTGGTCATATTCAGGTGCAAGTCCTGATAATTGACTACTGTTTGGTACAGGCTTTCCTTCCTTGAGCAATGCAAACTCCTTTGGGAAATCATGCATCTGACAATGTCTCAGGAGAGTCAGTTCTGCTTCATGATAGTCATCTGCATTTGGTGGTTGTCCCTTTTCAGCCGCCCCATGAAGGGATTTCACTGTGTTGTCTAGTAACTCTTGATAACTACTGAATTGCTGAACATCTGGAATAACTGGTGTTTCATTAAGTGTCCCACAGAAGGTGAGTTTCCTAAGCTCAGAGTCTTCATCAGGGTTGTGACGTTCAGGAACCTTTGGCCAGTTACATTTTGGTTGTGTCAAGAAGGCTGGACCTTGCCTCCAGCGATTGTCTTGGGTCAATTGTGTCAACGTCAGACCACGAGTAATATCATCAGCAGGATTAGTCGATGAATCGACATAGTGCCAGGATCCTGGGTCAGATAACTCTTGTATTTCGCTAACTCTGACTCCCACAAACACCTTGTACCTGCAAGAATCAGACTGCAGCCAAGCTAGAACTGTGGTAGAGTCAGTCCAATATACAAAGTGGTGGATTTCTAGCGTCAGTTCTCTCTTCAAGACTGCACCTAGCTGTGCTCCCGTCAGAGCCCCACATAGCTCTAAGCGTGCAATGGAGATTTGTCTCTTCGGAGCCACCCTGGATCTTGCTGCTAGGAAAGCTATCTGTGTGTTGTGCTGATCATCTTCAGTACTCAAGTATGCTACTGAGCCATAGGCTCTCTCTGAAGCATCGCAGAAAATGTGAACACTGCGATGTTTGATTGGCTGCTGAACAATACCACTGTAGCACCGTGGTAAGGTGATCTGAGCTAAATGGGGAAGCTCATTTTCCCATTCTTCCCATGCGGCTAGCAGATCAGCTGGCAGGCAGGGGTCATCCCAGCCTCTTTTCTTGTTCCAGAGCAATTGTACAATGATCTTAGCCCTTGTTGTGAAGGGAATCAGATACCCTAAGGGGTCGTACTGCTTTGCAAGTGTGCGGTAAATCTTGCGCATGGTGATTTCTCCTTTATCCTCTTGGAATGGTTTGTATGCTAAGGTATCAGATTGGCAGTTCCATATCAGTCCAAGGGTTCGTTCCAGAGGGTTAGTTGTACCTTGGCTGAGCCAAATCTCGCTGCCCTTTGACTTCAGCTCAGATGGAAAATGGTCAATGACCGTAGGATCATTACTGGCCCATTGTCGTAACTCGAAACCACCTTCCGATAGATGATTTTGTAATCTGTTTACTAGCTGCTTGGCCTGTTCCACATCTGAGATGCTTTTAAGACAGTTGTCTACATAGAAATTACGTTCAACAGTTTGCCGCACATCATCTGTGGACTCAAGGATTCCTACATGTGACTGAAGGGCGAAAACAGCACAGCAGGGACTGCAGGTGGTTCCGAAAGGTAAGACTGCCCATTGATAGATGGTTGGAGGCTCAGACGTATTGCCATCACGCCATAGGAATTTGAGAAAGGGTTTGTCTTCATCAAGAAGGCGAACTTGATGAAACATGCCTCTCACATCACTACAAACAGCAACTGGATGCTCCCGGAAGCGAAGTAATACTCCCAACAAACTTGCCCCAAGAGTAGGCCCAGGTAGCAGGTTCTCATTCAGTGATTGACCTTGGTATTCAAAGGAGCAGTTAAATACTATGCGGTTCTTTCCATTGTGATGGACGATATGATGAGGTATATACCATGAAGGAGAGCTCGAACCACACTCCTTTGTTGTTGGTAAAGTGATGTATCCTGCTTGCTGTAACTTTTGGATTTCAGCATTATAGATATCGGTCAGTTTGGGCTCTTTAGACAGTCGTTTTTCTGCACTACGTAGCAGAGGTAGAACAGCTTCTTTGGGTGCATTCAATGGTGGGAGTGACTCTTTCCAGAGTAGTGGGGTTGCGTATCTTTTGACTCCCTCCACATTAATTCTGACTGTTTTTTCTTCCAGAATCCGAATGGCCTCAGCATCTTGACGTGAGCGTGTCACAACCTTATCAGAGCGATAGGGCAGAATATCCAGTTTCCACAAGTTCTCCACTTGGTTGAATAGTTCTGAGTCTGGTTTTGCACAAGAAACAAAGAAACATTCCTGTGGTTGGAGCTGAGAACAAAGGATCCTTGATGGACCTTGCAATGTCCATCCAAGTCTCGTATGTACTGCTGCCGGTCCTCCTTTAGACCCCAATATCACAGGTTCCACAGGTGTTATCAGATGTGGGTAGTCAGAACCAATAAGCACTAATGGCTGTGCCTGATTGATAGCATGTAGAGGCAGATCTCTGAGATAGCCATGTTTCTGCTGCAATTCAGTGATGGGATAAGTATGTTTGACTAACCCCAACCCTTTCGCAGTAAAGGCTCCAAAAACTTGAAATGATCTGTCAGGTTGTGAAGCAGGAGCGATTGTGAAGGACACTGAATTTCCACGAATGGTGTGTACCTCCTGTCTCACTGTACGAAGCGCTAAGTCCTCAATTGTTCCTTGAAGGCCTAAACGCTGAGCAGCCTCATGCAATAGAATCGTTCGCTCTGATCCATCATCCAGCACCGCATAGGTCTCTAGTGACCTGTCCCCATTACGAATCACAACCCGACTCAATTTAAGTAGCACTTGCTTTCCGCTTGTGGGTCGGTCCAGATACAAGGTCTGAGAAGTAGAACTTACTGGATCTGTGCTACTATCTGACTCTCTGATGTTGCATGTCCTGCTTGGAGCAGAGTTGGTATTAACATCATGCAGCACTTCAAGATGTCTCCTTTCGCATTGTTTACATTTCGCCTTTAGAGTACACTTTGAGGTTGGATGACTTCGGCCACATCTCCAGCATCGGTGACCCATTTTAATCCAATTCTCGACCTGTTGTTTAGTCAGGAGCTTAAAGTTTGAGCACTGATTCATATAATGATTGATGGTATCACAAAAGGGACAATACTTCTTGGGATTCTCCTGTGTTTTTCCTGAAGGTACTGACCCTGTACCTACGTTTCCTGTTAATACTTCCTTCTGGTCTCTCCCATGTAGGATAGTAGTTGGCTTTCGAGCAGGAAATCCTGGCCTCTTATCCTTGTGTAGACCAAACTTCTCTCGATCAAGGAAGGTAGTATATCGTGTTCCCTCTACCTGCACACGTACCTCATATTCAAGCCAGTCAGCTAAATCTAGCAGTGTAGGGATGGGAGTCTGCAGTGGGTTGATAAATCTCTTAAAGTTGGCTCTCAGATCATAAGGCAACTTTGTTAAGAGGCGTGATACATGAGAACCGCATTTCAGCTCGGTCCATCCTGGACTACCCAACTGATTCAACATCCCTACTAAAGCACGAACACGAAGAGCAAATCCTTTGAAGGCTCTGACATCTCCACTTCTGATATTGGGCCCATCCATCAAACTAGATATTCGCTGCAGTGCTAGCTGGTGTGGTTGCCCATACATGTCTATAAGTGCTCGCATAGTGTCACTAAAGGGAGAAGGACCATGACTATAAGAATCTGCAATGAGCAAGGCATCTTCTAATTTCAAATGATCCATGAGTATTTGAAACTTGAAGGATTCAGATGCGTCTTCAGGCAAAACGTTATCTAAAGCAAGTTTAAGTCGATTAAACTCTCGCGGATCATCATGTATAAAATCTGGGATGGTGGGTGTAGGCCCACGATACTGGACTGACATAGGCTGGTAAGGATGATTAGGCTCTTGGTGCAAGGTTGGATATGACATATCAGTTGCATAGAATCGTTCATTATCAGGATAGCGATCATTTCTCCGTTCTCGTTGAAAATAAGGACCAGAATGTTCAAGCATGACTGGTTTGTGGGAAGTTTGAGTTAAATGCCCATAACGTGGATCACAAAAATTTCTGGCAGGCTGGTACTCTGAATGCGAGTTATATTTATATGGGTCAGCAGGAGGATGACATGGATCTTGAGGGGGTTGACGAAAGTGATTGGGTAATGGGTTAGATTCATCATATAGCCGTTTAGATGGAGTAGACTGATTATGACGATCGATTGCATGTGACATAAGTTTCCTCTCTACCATGGGGGGCTCCGCGTATTGAGGGGTTTCCTGACCTGAATGTATTGGAGCAGCACTCAATCGTCCTGTTTCCTTTAGACGATGTATGAGATCTTCAATGAGGTCTTGTCGGCTATCATTATACACATGCAGAGACTCATCTCTTGGAGGCACTGGTGGGGGCAGTTCGGGTTGATCAGAACTTTGCTCATAATGAGGGGGAGACATCCTCCTAGCAGCTATTGGAATAGCAGATCTGTCAAACTCCGCATTAGGAGATGGCTGTAAGGATGGCGAAACCTGTGGTGTATCTAACACAGGTAAATTAGTGATTATTTCTGAAATTCGTTGCACATCTTGCCTCAGCTGCTTGCTCTCTTCTCTCATTTCGTGGATGAAAGAGATAACATCAGTATTTCTTACTGCACTAGCATGCTCGTTTGCGAATGTATGCTGTGTCTGAGCTAAACCAAACTCATAATCTTGAAGATATAAAGGCGGTCTAGTAATTCTACGTGGGCGAACTACGTCACTATCTAACATTTTCTCTCCTGGTTTGGACATCGTTACTGAGACGGTTGTGCATCCGGCTCGAAGGACCATAAATGTTATGAAGAACGGGGTTGCACTGGTAACTGTTACGGTGCCAATCGTCTCAGTATGTATATTAACACTATTAATGTCCAATAACCATGAAAGAAAAAAACACAGACGTACTAAATTGTAGGTGTTTACTCAAATAGGATGTATTAATCCTCAAATAACAATATTATTTAAATGAAACAAAAACATACATCAAAAAAGCGTAGGCCTGCGCAAATAATAATGAAATAAAGGTTCACAATAGGATGTAAAGAATAATGCTGATTGCTTACTAATCAATAGTAAAGAAAACTATTATAAAAGGTCCTTTCTACACGTTCAGATACCAGGAGGTCGAATGAAGCTGGTCTTTTAGCTACAGTCTCAGGGCCGTTGGTGCACAATGAATCCTCCCGCGATGAGAAGGGCAGGAATTTCAGCCAGTACTGGATGTTGCTGAATAGTTATGATGCTGCTTCATACAACTCTTGCACATGTGGTTCTATAATGAACAAATTAACGTGATCAGTAATAGTTTGAATCATCGTATGATGGACACCAGCAGCACTACTAATGTGCTGAGTCATAGCCATACAATATGCATGTAGATAATAGTAATGTGGACAATTAAATACTCAAACATTACATCAACAATGCAGCAGTTGTACATCAATTAAACACAAGTAACTGACAATCATATTAATAATATAATGTACTGTCGAGTGAAACTCACTTTCTTCATTGACGCACTTGCAAAGATCGTCACGAGCGAGACTTCGGCACCGTCTATAAGCGTTATTAAAACCCATCCGCTGTCAATCCGGATTATCATATACCCTTCTGCAGTTCACAAAGTGAAGGTGCTACAGAACGAGTCGATAATTTACTGTTTTACGCCGTTAAAGATGAGATTGTAGGACCTCTGCTTTCACATCGCCTTTCTGGACGGATTCACTTTCGTTTTTTATCATTCGGTTGATTTGAACTGAACTGAACTGATTCGCGAACGCTTGCTTGATTTGGTTGATTCCTAACTGAACTGATTCGCGGTGGCGCGACTCACTAAATATGCCACACCTTTCCTTCTAAATGAGAGATGAAATAATCGTCATACAAAACCTATTTTAAATGTACATAAACTGAGCAATGGCTTTTTTTACACTAATGATTAACAGAGGTGAGACACAGGTGGAACTAATGAACATTAGGAAACGGCGGGAAACAGAAAAAAGTAGCACATGGGGAAGGTCACATGACGAAAACATAAGCACATGGAATACAGGACCTGACACTACAGAACAAACTACTGTTATACAATGACCTGCCTAATAACCCTAACTATTAGGTAAACTATTATGTTTAGAAATGTGTTGAAAAAAATCTTCTCTTCGTTAAGCAGAAATTGGGGAAAAATTATACAGAGGGGCTAATAATTCAGGAGGGCTAATAGTTCTGACTTCAATCTGACCTGTGCAGACAGACGATCCACAGCTTGGACTCCTCTCGTGTCTCTCAGAGGAACTTTGGAGCCAAACAAACTGGAGCTGATGGAGCAGGAAATGACATCACTGGACCCATCGGGATCAGGACTCCTCCATCAGTCAGACCTGATGTTTCTGCTGCTGAGACTGAAGGTCCCGGTGAAGCTCAGCACACTGGCCTGTGTGTTCAGAAGATCCAGTGACAACACTGATCCGCTGCAGGTCCTGCACATCACAACCGCTGATAATCACAGCTTTTTTTAGTACTTGGTTTTTGTCTTGTTTTTAGTCAAGTTATCCAAAAATTCTGAAAACAAATACAATTTCTAAAGTGTGAATACATTCTTGCGGTTTTCAATTTTTGAGTTGAATCAAATAAACATTTCTAGTCTTTTAAACTTATATCAACTGACTAAAAATATAACGCAGGCTCATTCTGAAAACGTACCCCCATATACATTTCTGGAGAGTGCCAAATACGTCCCAAGACCTACAGTTTTTTACAGTTTTTGTTTTTGCGAATCCGCTAGAGGCCGCTGTGTACAATTTTTCAAATCTCAAATTTCACTCGCGAGTGTCATTCGCACCTGCTGTTCTCATGTAAATCCACCAGAGGCCGCTGTCGACTGACTGACTGACTGACTGATTGATTGAAGCGCCCTCCTCCTTCCCTAAACCCAAACAATAGTGTTTTGTAAGGACAGATTGACCCACCCACACACTTCCCTGAACCCAACCAAGAGTTTTGAAAAGCAATCCAGAAAAAACTAAACGTTTTTCAGATTTTACCACATTCTCCCCCTGTTATTTACTTGTTTATTTTATTTTTGGGCTTTTGTTGTTGTCTTACCTGCTTTCTGAACCCCGTCGTCGTGGTTATCTCCACTCTGCATCTCAAATCCACCGACGTAGGCTGCGAGCCACTGGACAAACTGGTAACAGTGGAAACTTCCACATGGAGGTAAGCGGTCAGCTGGTAAGCGCAAAAAGTTATGGCATCATACTGGCCCGTAGCGCTTGTTTTAAAGACAAAATGCAGCCATATGTTCTGGCTACATAAATCGCGATCTCCAGAAATGTATATAGGGCAGGGAAGTGCACAGGGGGGTGGCCCGGTGTAGAGCCACTGCTCCTCTGCCCTCATTGGCTGAGGTGCCCCTCTCACAGGGGCGTGGCTTGGTGGCTAGAGCCACTGCTCCTCTGCCCTCATTGGCTGAGGTGCCCCTCTCACAGGGGGGTGGCCCGGTGGCTAGATCCAGTGCTCCTCTGCCCTCATTGGCTGAGGTGCCCCTCTCACAGGGGGGTGGCCTGGTGGCTAAAGCCACTACCCCTCTGCCCTCATTGGCTGAGGGGCCCCTCTCTGCCCGATAACTGTAAAAATGCTACAGTAAAAATCCGCAACATGGTTAACAGTATATTTCCTTAATATATACTTCGAATAACGGTAAATTGACTGTCCCAGAATTCCCTGTATGGCACATCACTTTTTTTAATGCTTTTTGTTGACACTTCTATGGATCTTTTTAGTTGTTTCCCCATCAGTTATGAACATTAGAGATTTATGTTACATCTAATGTTGATAAACAATGTTTATTTCATGCATATAGCTGTGCTAACGTGTCTATCTGTGAACTAAAGATGTATAGATGTTAGTAATTTAAAATACAGACATATTACATCTATAAATGAATGAAAAACTGTAGTTTACTGTAAAAATTAGAAATTGCTTTTATGGTTTGGACCGTATTTTTAACGGTGGAAAAACTGGCAACCACAGCTGCTGTTTATTCACCGTAAATTTTACGGATTTATTTTTTACACTGTAAAAAAGTAGTTGAAATTTAATTAAATTATTAATAAGTTTAAGCAACATAAAAACATTTGCAATAATACTTTTTGGCATCAGTTTTTTACAATGTAGACAAAGCACTCAAAAATAAAAGACGTTTACTATTTGTTCAAACTACTACTAAAATTTGCAGAAAAAATAGCTACAAAAATGTGATTTAAAAAAAAATAATGTTGTTTCCTACCGATGTAACTTGCAATGAAATGTGTATTTTTTTCAGTATATTTCACTTACCAGACTGCTCTGCAGGTGCACTATAAAGAACTGCTGAAGTTCATCCAGAGAGCAGCACAAGATGACAAACAGCCAAATGCTGAGGTCTGTCCATGAGCCTGATTAAAACACCAAATATATGTTCATTTTGCACAATCTGCAGCTTTCTGAAACATAAACACACTTTTTGATGTGCGTTTCTGAACTGTAGGCAGAGACCTGGAATGCATTGGGGGCAAATACTGACCTGGAATCAGTGAGTGTCTGGAGTGAGGATGCAGAAACTGGAGAAACGTGGCTTCAGCGGTTCCAGAAGATGGAGATGGCTTTACGAATGTGTGACACTAAAAACACAGGTAGAAAACATTAGAGGAATACAGTGTGTCTGGTTTTAAGACGTTCATTTTAAAGTGTTGCATTCTCATATTTTAACCCTTTATATGGCACTATTTTAAAGACTCATAAAAAAATTAAAAAACAGGGATATCCAACCTGATCTCATGAGGAAACGTAACTATTTTACGTTTTGTCAGTTTAGTGGGTATTTAGAGGCATGGCACCCAACCCCACACCTAAACCAAACCATCATTGGGGGATGAGCAAATCGTACTAAATTTAATAAATGAGATTGTATGAATTCATGAGTTAGTATCAGGAGTATTAGCAGCTTTTTAGAAATAATGTACAGTTTAAATCTGTGTTTCTCAACCACGTTCCTGGAGGACCACTAGCACTGCATGTTTTGGACGTCTCCTTTGTCTGTCAAACCCATTACAAGTCTTTCAGTGTCTGCTAATGAGCTGATGATCAGAATCAGGTGTGTTTGGGTAAGGAGACGTGGTAATGTGCAGAGTTGGTGGTCCTACAGGAACATGGTTGAGAAACACTGGTTTAAATGTACAGGATTTCTGAAAGTCGAGTGTGCACCAATCTTAATCGAATCCGCCTGGAAACAATTCTGAGCGGATAAAAAAGCTGCGATGTTTATATTGATGACAGTATTCACTATTAAATCTATAACTTTCTGAATCAGTGATTTACTGACAGCACACTCGTCTGTGAGGATAACTAGTGACTCAGGTATGCTTATATTCTTGTTTTTTTTTTCTAATTGAAATGAAAACCTTCTAATATTCTGTCATTTTAGTCATGAAGATAAGACAAAGACATCGTTCAAAACAGTAACAGATTCTTTTCTGTGAATACTCACAAATACAACAAAGCCTTGCCTTTATAGAAGAAAGAAAACGTTCACTTAGTCATCTCTCATCGCAGTCTGCCTGATCTTTATGTAAAAATGCATCACCATAATGAATGCAGGGCCAAAAACAAAATATCATTGATAACCGTGGGCTGAAGATAAATATACCAAACTATTTTACATCAACCTTCCTGTTGTGTTCGGGTCAAATCTGACCGATTTTCAACTTAAATCACTCATAAATATTGTGTTTGACATCTGATTGCCTCAAGGCCTTATGATATCCTCCACACTGTGCATCTGAACATATAAAAGTGATGATCATCTCTTTCATTGAATTTTGAGTGTTTTAATCAATTTTGTTACACCTGTGGTGTTCCCGGTCAAAAGTGACCGCCATAGGAAATGAATGGGTATCCAGTCTATATTCATTCATTAGACAGAAAACATCCCCACAAACACAACCCCAACTCACTCACTCACTCACTCACTCACTCACTCACTCATGCAATCTCTTTTATGCGCTGATCCTCCAGCCTGATCTCTCAAGGAAACATAACTATTTTACATTTTGTCAGTTTAGTGGCTAATTCATATGAGTTCAGTTTTACAAAAGTGTACGACTATTAAAAGGAGGCATGGCACTCAACCCCACCCCTAAACCCAATCGTCATTGAGGATAAGCAAATTGTAGAAAACTGTATGAATGAGATCATACAAATTCATATGGATTAGCTACTAAAGCAATAAGTTATGAATTGCCATGAAAGTGTTTTCTAACGGGATTCTCCAACGTGAATCAACTTCCTAATAAAACAGTGTATCATATCTTCACACAGACTAGGTGTCTGTTATGTGAATCCATCTGTGCATGTCTGTCTGTCTGTCTTTCTTTCTTTCTTTCTTCAGCCAATCTCTGAGTCTAGCAGGAGCCCTTTTAGCTTAGCAACAATTATTTTATTATATTAGACGGTTATTATCTCACTCAAAAATGACCAAAGTATAACTAGTGCTAGTTCTGTGTCCATGCTCACCATATATACCCTCAGTCACTGTTCCCTGTACTAGTACACTTGAAGGACTGAAAATTCGATCACTCAGAACACAGGAAAGGAGAGCATTTTGTTTGTGCTTTCCTGGTTGATAAATCATTTGATATGGATTAAAATTTCAATTTCTTTGGTCAGACTCTGTGATAATTATTTTAGCGAGCCGTCTAATTGTAATGAAACAGAATATTTAGATTTTTGACATCTGTTGTTCATTTTGTAATATATTTTCAGCACCTATTTTTATTTTCATTGCAGTTATTTTATGTCTAAATCTGTAAATTCATGTGAAACACTATTTTGAGACACTGTTCACAGCTAAAGAATGTTGAATAAAAATTTGTTGGAGAAAAATGATTTTTGTGCTAATATAAGAGCAGTTAAAACAGACCGGTCAATGTTGACCGGGAACACTAAAGTAAGGGGCAGGATGTGAACACCACTGGAGGGTTAAAGTTGCCATGGATAATTTCATAATTCATAATATCTTTTCATAATATTAAAAAATAAATAGAAAACTTTACTTTGAATCATATTAACTAATGCAGTATAACTTTTTTAATGATAACTTATTGCAATAAAAACATAAACAATCATATTTATAACACAGTGAAGTTCAATGCTGAATACATTAGTCAAGCAAAATCCACCTTTACCTTGATTCACTCACCAAAGTCTCGTCTCTGCATTGTCCTCTATCCGCCGTATGTACATTCTAAACTAAATCTGAATAATTTACACCATTTAAATTGAAACGTTTAATTTCAGACAGCTTTTTTGTAACTTAACAATATTGAAATGACAATCTCTAAATGTCGAATGTGTTGCAGGTCTTAATAACAGGAAAGGATGTGTGTTTACAAATGAAGTTGAAATGAAACACGAAATATTTTGTGTTCAATGACACACAAGTCAAGGTTAATTTGGAAATTACTACTTTCTTTTTTTAAATTGCGTTTTCCAAATTGTCCTAACTTTGATTTGGGGTTGTATGAACCATTCACCTGAAGAAGCAGTTCTAGGATCTGCTTCAGTTGAAAGTCCTCATGTTTCACAACCCACAGACATTCCTGCAGTTTACCAATGTAATGTGTATTTATATTGTGGTGTTTGTTCACCAAAATAAGAATTAATAAAAGAAAAGAGAAAGTGTATTATTTTGTTCATAAGGCTGAATGCTACTGTTGTTGTAGTTATTTTTCAAGTTCAGCTGTGATTGTGTGTGTTCTGTACAAATGGGTCACGCTGATCACACAGAGAGTCAGGACCTCGGTTTAATGTCTCATCCGAAAGAAGGCGCTCACTGACAGTATGTTGTCCCCTTCACTTTACTGGGGCATTAGGACTCACACAGACCGCAGGTCATTGGATCATTCAAGGGTGTTCAGCAAATCAGCATCCAACCAACTATCTCCCCATCAGCCATGCAACTGCATGCTAAATCTGCTACCTGGTGCCACTCTGCCCAAAGCACACGTATACCCTTATGCTTTGAAAGATTTCTGATGAATGTAGATTAAGTTGAATACTTTCCTGATTTGCGTTTATCATTAATAAATCTCGAGTTGTTGTGGATATCCGCCTCTTTGCAATCTTTGACAGCTTGTTTCAGGCAGTTCAGAATCACTTTTTGATCCCTAAAAACTCAATTTATCTGCACTTTGATCTTTAAAACTTCACGTTTAGATGCACAAACACCTGCATTATACGCTGCATAAAAAGTCAATCTGTTAAAGCATAATAGGGGCACTGTAAAAAAATATTCAGGCGGCACGGTGGCACAGTGTTTAGCACTGTCACCTCACAACCAGAAGGTCCAAACACATGCGCAATAGGGAAACTGGATGAACTAAATTGCCCGTAGTGTATGAGTGGGCATGAATGTGAGAGTGTTTGGGTGTTTCCCAGTACTGGGTTGCAGCTGGAAAGGCATGTGCTGCATAACACATATGCTGGAATAGTTGGCGGTTCATTCTGCTGTGGCGACCTCTGATATATAAGGGACTAAGCTGAATGAAAATGAATTCAAAATCCTATGACTGAGAAAATGATCTTTTTCTTTCAGGTTATGTGGACAGAGATCAAGCCAAACGTCTGATACTGAACTACAGCCTCATCTTTGATCTGAATCTGAGTCCTGTGAAGGTCAGCGAAGTCATGCGTAGCACTCAGAGAGAGGGCAAGGTTCACCTCGCCTCAGCTCTGCAGCTGCTGAAGGAGCGATGAACCTCTATAACCTTTTCTGCAATCTGTTCACAGATGAAAATATTACAGTCATCCTCAGTAAGCCCATTGGGGGATATTAAAGTTGCCTTGAAATGCAAATTTGCTCTTCTTATTTTGATATGTACAGTTAAAGTCAGAATTATTAGCCTCCCTGTTTATTTTTTTTCCCCAATGTCTGTTTAACGGAGAGAAGAATTTTTTTTTCAACACATTTCTAATCATAATAGTTTTAATAACTCATTTCTAATAACTGATTTATTTTATCTTTGTCATGATGACAGTAAATAATATTTGAATAGATATTTTTCAAGACACTTCTATACACCTTAAAGTGACATTTAAAGGCTTAACTAGGTTAATTAGGTTGACTAGGCAGGTTAGGGTAATTAGGCAAGTTATTGTATAATGATGGTTTGATCGAAAAAAATATAGCTTAAAGGGGCTAATAATTTTGCCCTTAAAATGGTGTTTAAAAAATTTAAACTGCTTTTTTCTCCAGAAGAAAAAATATTATCAGACCTACTGTGAAAATTTCCTTGCTCTGTTAAACATCAATTGGGAAATATTTAAAAAAGAAATAATTCTGACTTTAACTGTATATACACTTATATACATATATCTATAACTAGCTGTGTTTCCATCCACCTATTTTTATGCACATTTTGCATATGCGCATAAAAAACGATTGATGGAAATGCCATGATTTGCATACATTTTGAAAATGCGCATAAAAAACGTATGCGCATAACTGAGTAGGATAAACTTTTTATTTGATAAGAAAAGATGCACATAAACTAAGATGGAAACACTTTTACTGCACAAATTTCAGTATGCGCATTAAAAAAGGTCATGTGATTTTGTTATAAGTGTTGGAGCCATTTAGTTGTACTGTAGTAGTACTTGAGTTGTATTGCAGTATACGTACTGCAGTTGGTTGTATTGGAGTACTTCAGTTGTATTGCAGTAATATTGCAATATACTTAAATAATGCAGTTTTTTTGTGTCCAAAACACTGCACTTTTCAGAAGTTAACTAAAACTGCAGTATTCCTTTAAAAAAACTGCAACATTCTTTAAAAGAAAAACTGCAGTAATTTTTTGTAAGGGTTGCTATAATGCTCTGTCAAGAATATGCAAAACCAACAATGGGCTATAAGCATGGGACTGTGATGTGTCTAATGTCAGTGGAAAAACTTCCAGTAAATGGCTTAAGCATCAAGCATTACTTTATCTTTGACTTTATCTTCTATTTTAAAAAAAAGCTCCTTGAACAGCAATGACAGTGTAATACAATCTGAATCCACTACATTAAATAGACCTAAGCATTCATTCAGTTGTTCAAGCATAAAAATGTTAAAATGTGAGCTGCATCAGCTGAGCACTGAAATTCCATCAGAAATACTGTGGTAAAGTAGTACTTCATATTGTAAACACCTGACGCTGCACATTGAGATTTAATGCAGTGATTCTTGTATGGTGTGAGACCCACTTTATACTGTCTCAATCAGGGAGTGTATTTAATTCAGGTTTACTTGTATAGCACTTTTCACAATAGTTATCATTCCAAAGCAGCTTTACAAAAGGTGCATTTTAGTACATTACAGCCAAAATCAAAAAAGTTAAGGTGTTGTTGTTTGTAGGGTCGGGAGTACATAAACATAGATAACCTGATATTAGCAGGGGTGCCTAAACTTGGTCCTGGCTGGCCGTTGTCTGTGGCTGTTTCTCAATGTGCATTCTTCGATCTTGCGCCATGTTCTAGTGTAACGTCATCATTGACGGCCAAAGTTCACTTCCAAAACTCAAGACCACAAGAATGGAGAACGCGTGAAAGTTCCCCGATTTGTTCTTGATATCGAGGACACATGGATGCAGACTTGAGTGGAAAACTTGCTCGAGAAGTCCCAGAAATCATTGCGGCTGAATAAAGGAGGTGGGAAGCGCAGTAGATTTATTTTTAAAGTTCAGAGATATAGCTTATTTATCTCAGTAGTTTCCCTAAATGAGATGGTGAAAGTAAACATTACCATGAAAGTCTTTATAAAGGCATAAAGACATGAAGGGAGTCATGTGACCATCATGAAGAACCAGGGAGGAACGCAACATCTCATTTCTCACGCATTCTCTGTTGTCACGGTCTCCCGAGTTCGTTCTTCCGAGGTAACTTGGCAAGAAAGGTCTCCACAAGACGAAGAGTCCGTTCTATGCATTCTTGGAATTGAGAAACAGCCTTAGTTCCCACCCCAATTGGACCCACCTGAACCAGCTAATCAGGCTCTTTATAGGTATACTAGAAATTTACAACAGGTGTGTTGAAGCAAGTTAAACCTAAACTCTACAGGACACAGGCCCTCCAGGACTGAGTTTGCGAATCCCTAACAGTTTCCTTTCCAAAAACATGATATCTATGTATACTACATGTTCAATTAAACATATTTGTATGTTGCTTAAGATTTTGTGTTGTCCTCAAAGTCCTTTGAGGGTTGGCATCATCTCTTCCAAGTCCTCGTAAGATAGATCACTTGAACATGGAAGATGAAGAGAAGTAAGCCTTGTTAAGTTGTCAAGAATGGTTTTACCCATACTTGAAATTGGTCCTCTGCTTTTAACCCATTAGAGTGCACACTTATTTTCAGTAAGAGAACCATACCTGCCACCGCTCCCATTTTTCCTAGAAGTCTCCTGTTTTTCTTATTTATCCAGGAAATCACCCATAATTTGCATGCTACCTTGCATACGAATGTATCAACTTTGCTATAGTCTACTCCTCACTTAGCTTTTTTTACAGTCTATAAACCAGGAATTGAACCTGCAACCTTTCAATTACACATCCAGCTCCCTAAACATTAAGGATGAATTATACTTCTGCGTTGAGTGATCGCCGCAACCCACGGCACATACTTTGCATGCATTTAAACTTCTGCATTCTGTTTGTGTTGCTCTGCAATAGCACTTCCGAAATACTAGCTGGCAGTGAGTTATGTTCCTTTGTGTCATGTTTCTTTGCCGTTGTTTTGTTTACATAGGAAATACCTGTAATGGTACACTCTCAGAAAAAAATAGCACAATGTTGTACCAAAGAAGGTACAAACCCTTGTCACTGGGGCAGTACCTTAGGACAAAGAAACACATTTGTACCATTGCAGTTTGTACCTTTAAGGACATTATTTGTTCCATGGGAAACCAAAATGTACCTTCGGTTTTTAAAACCTGCAGATACAATATTGTACCTTCATCAAAGGTACAAATCTGATCCATGTATGTACCATTGCAATGACAAGAAACTTTGTACCTTAACAGTGTCAAATGTGTTTCTTCAAAAACTATTTAAAGGCATATTGCTGTATCCAAAATGTGTCAATTTATTTTCCCAAACTCAATTCTAGAGGGCTGGTGTCATGCAGATTTTGGCTCCTACTTGTTTCAACACACCTACTAAAAAGTTTTATTATATATTGAAAGAGCTTGATTAGCTAGTTCATGCGTGTCTAATTGCGGTTGGAGCTAAAGTCTACTGGACACCGGCCCTTCAGGACTGAGTTTGGGCACTCCTGGTTTGGATGAACCAAAGTGGTCTTGGGTGTCGCCGGGATTTTGTTGTTATTGTTGGTCTTGATTGCATGATATCTGACAGGTTTCGGATCACTCTTCAGTCTCTGCTGTGGCAGACGACGTTAAAGGTCTGAGGACAGCGAACAAGACCCATAATCCCATCCATGTCTATAGGCTTTGCATCGGGCGGCCACGAGAATTGAATCCTCTGTAGGAGAGACGTGATGAACAAGAAGAGCTCCGTCCTCGCCAGCATCTCACCCAGACAGGACCTCGGCCCTGGTAAAACACACACAAATCAGTCCAGCAACGATGGCTTGTGCTTAAATCTGTTTATTAATTTGACAAACAGCTGACTCACCCAGAGAAAACGCAATGAAGGACTCCGGCTTGCTGAAGTGCCCATCCTCATCCAAAAAATTCTCTGGATTAAAGGTGTCGGGATGCTTCCAGTGATCCTTACTCTTGAAAATTGCCTCGAAGTTGATCATGATTGTAGTTCCCTATATGAGGAAAGTTTAGCAAAACTTTTATTAATTTATTTTACAAATCATGTCTCATATACTTACTTACATTTATATCAAAGTTGATATTTAGCCGCAGATAATTTTATGAGGTGAGTAGTTAGCCCAACGCTCAACCCTCAATCTGGAGGACTGGGACATACACTCATACACTACGAACAATTTAGCTTACCCAATTAACCTATATCGCATGTCTTTGAACTGTAGGGGAAACTGAAGAACCTGGAGGAAACCCAAGCCAACATGGAGAGAACATGCAATCTCCACACAGAAATGCCAACAGACCCAGCTGGGACTCAAACCAGCAACCTTCTTGCCGTGAGGCAACAGTGCTACCCACTGCACCAACCCCATGTCTCATACTGTATAATGGAAATACAAAAGTTTTAAAAGCGTGTGTGGAACAATTGGGTTATGTGTGCACCAGACTGTTTCAAATATTTCTAGACAATGGTTTTGTACTATTAGTCTGGAAAAAGTCAAGTTATTCCAGTACCTAAAATACCTCATGCAAAATTGTCAAATGATTTCCGTCCAATCACACTTGCGTCTGTTCTTTGAAAATGTATGGAATGCATAGTGCGTAAGGATTTGTCCTCTCAACTTCAGAGGCAAATTGATCCCCTGCAGTTTGCTTATAGGGCCAACCGAAGCACTGTGGATGCTTCTCTTACTCTCTTGAATAAAGTCCAACATCATCTAGATAGGCCAAATATGTATGTTAGAATATTCTTTAAAGATTTTTCAGCTGTTTTTAATACTGTTCAACCTAAACTTCTCTTAGAACGTCTTCATAATTTAGGAGTAAGTAGTTGGTTGATTGTATGGATCAGAGAATTTTTAAAAAACCGACCACAACGTGTCTGTGTTAATCATGTTATATCTAACTGCACTGTTTTAAATACAGGGGTACCTCAGGGATGTGTATTGTCCCTATTTTATTTTCTTTATACAGTTAAAGTCAGAATTATTAGCCCCCCTTTGATTTTTTTTTTTCTTTTTTAAATATTTCCCAAATTATGTTTAACAGAGCAAGGAAATTTTCACAGTATGTCTGATAATATTTGTTCTTCTGGAGAAAGTCTTATTTGTTTTATTTTGGATAGAATAAAAGCAGTTTTTAATTTTTTATTAACCATTTTAAGGTCAAAATTATTAGCCCCTTTAAGCTTTACAGCTATTTTTTTTGATAGTCCACAGAACAAACCACTGTTATACAATAACTTGCCTAATTACTCTAACCTGCCTAGTTAACCTAATTAACCTAGTTAAGCCTTTAAATGTCACTTTAAGCTGTATAGAAGTGTCTTGAAAAATATCTAGTCAAATATTATTTACTGTCATCATGGCAAAGATAAAATAAATCAGTTATTAGAGATGAGTTATTAAAACTATTATGATTATAAATGTGTTTAAAAAAATCTTCTCTCCGTTAAACAGACATTGGGGAAAAAAATAAACAGGGGGGCTAATAATTTACTTCAACTGCAGAGCAATAATGATGATAATCTCCCTCTTATAAAATACGCCAATGATCTGGCATTGGTTTCCTGTCAGGAATAAATGAATAGCTCCTCATATTTTAAATATATTAATAGTATCGCAGTTTGGTTTGGCAAAAGATCATTACATCTTAATATTGTAAAAACAAAAGGGCTATGTCTGGGGAGTCAAACAAGAGCAGTAGAGACTAGATTTTATAAACCATTCATCATAAATGGAAAAATAGTAGAGCAGGTCTCAGAGTTGAAGTATTTAGGCACAATTATTGACAAGAAACTGAATTTTAATAGTACTGTAGAGGCGGTTTATAAGAAGGCAAGTCAGCGCCTCGGTCTCCTGCGCAAGTTTAGAAGTTTAATGTTAGTACACAGACCTTAAACATGGCATGTAGACCACTGATCTAGAGAGTGTTCTCATATATAGTAATGTTTCATGGTTTGGTAACACAACACTTAAACAGAGGAAGAAATTATAGCAAATTATCAATCAGGCAAATAAGATAACTGGAAGATTTATCCTATTTGCCTGATTGTGGCAACCCTTGGTTAATAAAGCCAAAAGAAAATGAATGAATGAATATACACCAATAGGACACTGTTGTGGACACCATCTTGTGGTCAGATGTGAAAATGCATTCAGGACACTTATTCAGTACAACTCATTCATTCATTCATTTTCCTTCGGCTTAGTCTATGATTTATCAGGAGTCACCAAAGCGGAATGAACCACCAACTATTTCAACATTTGTTTTACACAGCGGCCCTCCCACCCAGGTGATTCCCAGAACTGGGTTTCTCACATTCACACACACGCTCTTACACTATGACCAATTTAGTTTCTTCAATTCACCTATAGCACATGTCTTTGGACTATGGGGAAACCAGTACACTCAGAGGAAACCCACACCAACTCAGGGAGAACATGCAAACTCCACACAGAAATGCCAACTGGCCCAGCCAGAACTCGAACCAGCGACCTTCTTCCACAGTAACAAGCATTTCTAAATACATTTATGCAAAATAATGTGTGTAAGATGCCTGAAACCTCATTTTTAATTCATTCATTCATTTAGATTTGATGAATGAACCAATTCATCAAAAAGATTTACATTTTGAAGAACTTAAACACAAACAACCCAGATGCATGTCAGGTTTTACCTGTGATCAATCATTTAAATAACTTCATTAATTCACACATGCTCCGTTTATTACCTGGGGAATGTTGTATCCATGTAGTTTTGTAGGCTGAATTGTTTCATGCACCACATTAGGTGCAATGTTTGCACAGCGCTGAATCTCGTGAACAGTGGCGTGTGTGTACGGCAGCCTGTCACGGTCATCCATACTGGGCAATCGGTCATAACCCAGGACTTGAATAATCTCCTCATGACATCGCTCTGTGTTGTGCAACAAATGGTTAGGCAAAAAAAGTTTAGGACCCAGAGAAAAACTAAAGATTCTCTTGATCTTTCCATATAGTTTCCATTTGCTTTTTTTTTTAAAGAACATTCACTGTAGCTTCTTTTTTTAGTAACCATAAACTAAACTTTCCAGAACAATGCATAGATTTTTTTTCAACAACTGAACTTAAAAAGAACCTAAAAAAGAATGTTCAGAAAACCTGTTCCAAACCTAGAGGGAACATTTTATCAGAATCAGAATCAGTTTTATTGCCAAGTGTGCTTCACACACACAAGGAATTTGTTTTGGCTACATTAGCTTCCAGTGTACATAAAGTGACAAGTGACAACACAAAATAAATCTGAAAAAAAATAAAAATAAATAAATAAAAAAATAATAATAATAATAAATAAAATAAAATAAAAATGATAACATTAAACAGATGCGGTTAGTCAAGAAACCTGGATGTTGAGTTGTATGTACAGATTGTTATAAATATACAGGTTATAAGGCGCTGTGTACAAGTGCTAATGTAGAAGGTATTGCATTGTATATTAATATAAGGTGCTGTGTACAAGTGCGTATGATAAAGTATTGCACATATTTATTGCACAGTAGGGGAATATTTAACTGTTCATAAGGTAGACAGCCTGAGGAAAGAAACTTTTCCTGTGTCTGGCTGTTTTTGTGCTTGGTGCTTGGTAACAGTTCGAACAGGTAGTGTGCTGGGTGTGAGGGGTCCAGAGTGATTTTGCGAGCCCAAATGTGAATGTGAATGTGAATAAAACTTCCCTGGCTAACCAGCAGAGAACATTGTGGGAATCAGAAACTGTTAGCTGGGGAAAACATTAGGGTAGGAACAAAAAAAATGTTTCTATTCTGAGGAAACACAGAGGTTGTGGTGGTAAAAAAACGGTCCAGCAGCAGATGAAGCATTTAAGCTAAAATGAGCTATCAGTATGTGTTTACGTTAAAAGGTTTAGAAAACAGTGGCAAAGCCTAAAGTACAAATTTAGTCATTAAAATTCATCTTGTCTACTGTTGCTTTAGTACCTTGTACATCTGGGTTTTGAATCAAGAAGAGGAGTCCCCATCTAATGGTGGTTTCTGTGGTGTCAGTTCCAGCCATAAACAGGTCAGCTGCTGTAATAACCAGGTTTTCCTCGTGAAACGTGGAGTCTTTGTTCAACTTTTGCTGTTCCAGATGAAAAAAAAAACATTAGCTACATTGTAGCTACAACTACAATATTTAGTTTGCGCATAAATACATATGGGAAGTAGTGAAGCATGATCTCACTTTCTCGATCTCCAGCAGATAGGCATCAATGAAGTCCCGTGGACTGCTCGGATCCAGAGTTTTTCTGTGTTCCACAACTTCATCTCTAATGAAATCCAATAAATCATTGACATTCATCTTGACCTTCTGGTGTGGACCAGGGAAATGCTTGATGAAGGGGACTAAGTTGAAAATCTAAGACAGATAAGCAATTATGAGGTAACAGGCCTGTTCCACATTATATTTATCCTACATTCAATGCTTATTAAATAATGTTCACAAATAAAAATACAAATGAATATTCATATGTACTTCAATATTAAGTAAATACTTTAAATTGATTTTAAGATCTATGATGTTGGGGACTAAATGTCTCTGGTAGGGTCTCCCAAGGCAAAAACTTCTTAAGTGACAGGCCAGACTAAGTGCGGTTAAAAAAAAAACCTTATGAGTCAAACAAAAATCGAGGATTGTGATATCACTCAGTATTGTGCAACTGGGGCCGCACCCTGGAGCCAGGTCTGGGGTTGGGTCTTGCATGCGAGCACATAGTGGCTGTGAGTTTTCCCCACAGAACCCAGCCAGGCACAATCTGAAGAATTGATGTGGGACCATCCACCTATGAACTTACAATCTGCAGGAGGACCTGTAGGAAGCCAGCGCAATGTGGATTGTGTGGTGGTCGAAGGTCAGAGCCACAATACGACCCAATCTTTAGACACAGAAACTGGCTCTAGGTACAGGCTAGACATAGTTGGGGATTCATTGTGCTTATGAGCAAACAGCAATACTGAGAACCCAGCCTTCTTGAAGTCCTTGGTAGTGGTGCTGGAAAGTGCTCTGACTAGGAACTTCTTCATTCAGCTAGAGGACTTTAATGACACCATGGGCATCAACAGTGATACCTGGAGAGGCGTGACAGGGAGAAACAGCCTCCTCAATCCGAATATATGTTCTGATGTTACATTTCAGTGGTTATCACAGTTTGTCTATAACAAATACTACAATTGAGCCTAATGGTGTCAGTGAATATGGCGGAGGTATGGCAGCAATATGAAGTGGTCCTTCACCAACATTATTTATACTGGATGTGGGGAGTGGGGAAGCAGTAGTAACTAAGGCAGTCTGCAAGATCTGCAGTGACGAGGTGGATGAGTTCCTTCCAGAGTACCTCAAGTCTCTTGATGTGGTGGAGCTGCCTTGCCTGACAGACCTCTACAATGTTGCATAGAGGGGACAGTGCCACTGGAATGGGCAACTGGGGTGGTGGTCCCCGTTTTAAAAAAAATATAGGGTGATCACACTCCTCAGCCTCCCTGGAAAAGTCTATGGGTATTGCAGAGAAGAATCTAGCCATTAGTAGAACCTCGGACTCAGGATGAATAATATGATTTTTGTCCAGGCTGTAGAACAATAGACCAGCTCTATACCTTCAATAGGGTGCTTGAGGGTTTATGAAATTTCACCCAACCAGTACACATGTGCTTTGTTTTGGGAAAGACATTCAACCGTGTCCCTCGTGGCACTCACTGAGGTGTGCTCTGTGAGTCTTGGGTCCAAGGCACTTTATTTGAATCGAGTAACAGTTTGGTAAGCAATTGCAATATATCAAACTTGTGTAAAATTTCAAAGTGCAGACTGGAGCTGACGGGGGATTGTTTGAGGACAACAGGATATAATCTCTGCTGTTTGCAGTTGATGTTGTCCTGCTAGCTTCATCTGACCTTTAGTATGTACGGGGGCTGTCAAGTGTGATGCAGCAGGGATGAGAATCAACACCTCCAAGGCCATGGTACTAGACCAAAAATCTGGCCTGCCATCTCCAGGTTGGATGAGGTGGAGAAATTAATGTATCTTTTGGTTTTGTTCACAAGTGAGGAAAGGACGGACATGAGATTGACAAGAACCTTACTGCAGTGGCAGCAGCAAAGTGGTCAATGTACCAGTCTGTTGTGGTGAAGAGGAGCTAAGTCAAAAGCCAAGCTGTCAATTTACCTCCCAATCTAAATTCCTATTCTTTCCTTTTATGACCCAAACCACAAGATCTTAGATACATGCAGCCGAAATGAGCCTCCTTTATAAGGAGGTATCACACAACCTTAGAGATAAGGTTAGGAGCTTGCCTGGGAATACTTTGGGATCCCCCAGAAGAGCTGGAGGAATTACGTGTCTTGGAAAGAAAAGTATGAGATTCCTGCTGCAACTGCTGCACCCAAAACCCAGCCCAGGATAAGCAAATAATGAATTATTTAAAATAAAATCCGACAAGAAAAGCCAAACATAAATCATACCCGTCCAGCAGTTGACCCTGCAATCATGATGCTCTCATTCAGCATTTTCAGAAGGTACTCAAAGCGTTTGTTATCATAGTCAAAACGATCCCCAAACATGATGGAGCAGATAATGTTGGAAACAGCATTCTGGATGGGATGATGGGGATTCACTGACTTGCCTACAAGAAAAAAAGCACAGGACGAGTCCTCCTGGTGAGGCAGAGTTCCTACACTTCCCAATACACATTTCTGCCATTTGTCTGACAATGAACATGTGCTTTCCACCATACACAATTCATCTACTTGTGATATCCTTTTATGTAACTTTGTTATTTTTGGTGTCATTTGACAGTTTATGACCTCAACTTAGTAGTGGTGAACTTAATACAGACATTGATGTATTTTAATGTACAATCAATGTATACCAAGGCAAGGCAAGTTTATTTATATAGCACATTTCATACACAGTTATGGAAGCCCGTTCCCGCCACTGAATTAAATTTTTTTTTAATTAATTAAAAAAATATATACAATAATAATAATAAAAAAATTAAGTCAGAATTCTGAGTTATAAAGTCAGAATTGCGAGTTATTAAGTCAGAATTGCGAGTTATTAAGTCAGAATTCTGAGTTATAAAGTCAGAATTGCGAGTTATTAAGTCAGAATTGCGAGTTATTAAGTCAGAATTCTGAGTTATAAAGTCAGAATTGCGAGTTATTAAGTCAGAATTGCGAGTTATTAAGTCAGAATTCTGAGTTATAAAGTCAGAATTGCGAGTTATTAAGTCAGAATTCTGAGTTATAAAGTCAGAATTGCGAGTTATTAAGTCAGAATTGCGAGTTATTAAGTCAGAATTGCGAGTTATTAAGTCAGAATTCTGAGTTATAAAGTCAGAATTGCGAGTTATTAAGTCAGAATTCTGAGTTATAAAGTCAGAATTGCGAGTTATTAAGTCAGAATTGCGAGTTATTAAGTCAGAATTGCGAGTTATTAAGTCAGAACTCTGAGTTATAAAGTCGCAATTCTGAGTTATTAAGTCAGAAATCTGAGTTATAAAGTCACAATTCTGAGCTATAAAGTCAGATTTCTGAGTTATAAAGTCGCAATTCTGAGTTACAAATGAGTTTCCTGTTATGCTGACTGGCCATGAATAGAGTTTTAAAGACGCATGCACATTAGCTCGTAATCACAACATAAAGCCTATATCTGACTTTTTATTGTTCATCACACTTTCAAAAAGGAAATATATAGTTGAACTAGGCTGTCTGTTTATTCGTATGGATTTGTTCTTTTTTAATTATTACCATTTGGTCTAAATAGCAATTATAAAGCATTAAACAGAGCGCCTGAAACTAGCTATAGGCTGTGTGATTCCTCCAAAAGTCTAAAATTAGGATTTCTATATTATTTATCTATTATATGTGTAACAATTATATGATTTACATTTTGTCGCAGCTGTTATTTGTTTCATATTGCAAGAGTGTCCTCGTGTGGTGTACTTGGGAGCTGCAGACATATCGTACATAGACATTATAAAGGGCTAAAACTAAAAGGGTTGTATTAGTTTATATTTCAGTTCAGTTAAAGTGTCAACCAAATACTGTGTATTCCTGGCCTTTTTTGGTAAACTGGGCTGCGAATCCATACCACATCACAAGCAGAGAACTTAAGGAAAAGTCTTTAACACCTCATTTATGGCCAAATCGCCATAACAGGAAACTCCTTTAAAACTCGCAATTCTGACTTTATATCTCGCAATTCTGACTTAATAACTCAGAATTCTGACTTCATAACTAGCAATTCTGATTTGATAACTCAGAATTCTGACTATAAAACTTGCAATTCTGACTTAAAAACTTGCAATTCTGACTTCATAACTCGCAATTCTGACTTAATAACTCACAATTCTGACTTTATAACTCAGTATTCTGACTTTATAACTCAGAATTCTGACTTAATAACTCAGAATTACGACTTTATAACGCAGTATTCCGACTATAACTCAGAATTCTGACTTAATAACTCAGAATTGCGACTTTATAACTCAGTTTTCTGACTTTATAACTCAGAATTCTGACTCAATAACTCGCAATTCTGACTTTATAACTCAGAATTCTGACTTAACTCAGAATTGTGACTTTATAACTCAGAATTCTGACTTAATAATTCGCAATTCTGACTTTATAACTCTGAATTCTGACTTAATAACTCAGAATTGCGACTTTATAACTCAGTATTCTGACTTTATAACTCAGAATTCTGACTTAATAATTCGCAATTCTGACTTTATAACTCTGAATTCTGACTTAATAACTCGCAATTCTGACTTTATAACTCAGAATTCTGACTCAATAACTCGCAATTCTGACTTTATAACTCAGAATTCTGACTCAATAACTCGCAATTCTGACTTTATAACTCTGAATTCTGACTTAATAACTCGCAATTCTGACTTTATAACTCAGAATTCTGACTTAATAACTCAGAATTGTGACTTTATAACCCAGTATTCTGACTTTACAACTCAGAATTCTGACTTTATAACTCAGAATTCTGACTTAATAACTCGCAATTCTGACTTTATAACTCAGTATTCTGACTTTATAACTCAGAATTGCGACTTTATAACTCGCAATTCTGACTTAATAACTCAGAATTCTGACATAATAACTCAGAATTGCGACTTTGTAACTCAGTATTCTGACTTTATAACTCGCAATTCTGACTTAACTCAGAATTCTGACATAATAACTCAGAATTGCGACTGTGTAACTCAGAATTCTATCTCTGAATTTATTTATTTATTTTTATTTATTTATTTATACATTTTTTACTTTATAATTTATTTACTTGGTATTTATTTATTAACTCAGATCTAACTCTAGAGTCACACCAAGATTCTTGACCTTATTTTTTGTTGTTTGACCTTTAGTGGCAAGGTGCGCATTCACCTTGAGATCCTCATCTCTGTTCCCAAACACAATCACTCCACTTTTTTCTTGTTTAACTGAAGAAAGTTTTGGCACATCCAATTGTTAATTTCATCAATGCATTGGCAGAGGGTGTCAATGGGGCTGTAGTCATTAAGCAGTAAGGCTAGGTAGATCTGAGTGTCATAAGCATAGCTGTAGTAGGAAATTTGGTTCTCTCATTATTTAGCTCAGAGGGAGCATATACAGGTTGAACAGGAGAAGTGCCAGAATCGAGCCTTGTGGGACTCCACATGTCATGGGTGTCCACCTTGACCTATGGTCACCTATACTGATATAGTAACCTCTCCCTTCAAAGTAAGATCTGAACCATTTGAGGACCGTCCCAGACAGCCCAATCCAGTTTTCCAGCTGATACAGAAGTATATTGTGATCGACAGTGTCAAATTTGGCACTGAGATCGAGCAGTACCAGCACTGTTTAGTTAGTTTGCCTGAATCTGTATTTAGGCTTATATCATTGATTATCTTTATAAGAGCGATCTCTGTACTGTGATGTGGTCTGAAACCAGATACCTGATACCACTGTCTAGCCTTGGCTTGAGGAGAATCCTGTATGCTAATGTACTTCTCCCCCTCTCTATCTCCTTTGGTTTCACAATACTAGATTTGGGGGTTGGAATTTCACTCATGTCTGACAATGCTTTGCTCAGGATACAAGAAAAGGCAACTTTCCTACATAGCAGTGCATTTTACAGTTAAGTTTCTCTACACATTATGTTTCATTCAACTGTATGTACTGCATGTAACGTGTAATTTAATGAAATAAACAACTTTAAAGTTTTAAGGCATTGAAATTCTTTCTCTTTATCAGTGATGATAACTTTAATGAAGTCAGATAAATAATTGTTTTATACACTGAATCCTTCAACTGCTCTCTCCTTCAATTAGTGGTTCAGAATTGCAGTGATAGCTTCCAGCCTAACAAAATTATAATACAATTGTAGGCGTTGACTATTTAAAATCTTCATAAATAAGCCTGCACCTTTAATTATCTTACATTATATACAACAAATGCTTCAGAACAAGTTGTTGGATTCTGTTTGACTTTTAAAAGTATATATGAGATTGTTTGCAACCTCCCACAATGCAATGTGCTCAAACAGAACATGAACATTTCTTACCTTTGCCTTTGAGCATTTCAGCAATCAGATATTGGCTCTCCTCTAACACACGATCTTCTATTGATTTCTTCCCCAGACCAAAGTTTCTGAGGGTGTGCAGAGCAAACCGTCTCTGCTGCCTCCAGGAGTGGTTGAATGTGACCATCATTATACCTAAAAAATTGAGATTCAGACCTTCTAATCTGCACATTTTTAACATAGTGACAAGCTTTCATTTAGCTTTCATCAAGCTTTTCATTAACTGTACACCCTTATAAAGTAAATGCAGGCATTTAAGACTCTATTAAGAACCTTTGACACCTATGAAACCATATTAGAGTAAGAAAAGTTAGATTTATGAACTGATTCTGATCTATTCACTGAAAGGTTCTTTGGGCAAACAAAATGGTTCTTCTTATGCATGTCTGTGAACCCTTCTATTGAAAGCTTTGCTAATAAAAGTGTTACAGACCGAGTACATTAGTAATCCAGTCTATAATAGGCAGAGGTGGTCTTCCAGAAAAAGCATCCTGAACCAGGGCTTCCTTAGCAAGCTGGATTGTATTGAGGATTAGTGCTGGCTTTCTCCCAAGATACATTGTGGTCATGTCTCCATATTGAGACAACTGTTCGAAAAACATTTACATCAAGTTCAATGCATGTGTAGCAGCATAGTACAATGAGAGAAAACAGCAAAGACTTACGGATCTTATGAAGCCCATTGGGTTCTTCAAGAAATGAGGTATGATTCCCACAAAAGGCAGAGGTGTTGGACCAGGTGGAATTCGACCTTTGTAGGAATGAATCCTGAAGATCTCAAACAGAACCATAAAAATCAAGCCTAGAAACAGAGTCAAGCCCACTGAGGCCAAGTCTAACTTCATGAAAGCCGCAAACATGATGAGAGAGACTGAGTTCAGGACAAACACAACAGCAGTAAAGGGTCAGGAGCTTTAAAACAGCAGTAGTAGAAGAGGGAGGAGACAGAGAGGCCTGCTGTTACGCATTTCAGCCCGTCTTCATCCCAACCCAAACACAACCCCGCATCTTATGAATGAAATCTGTTGATTTGCAGAATATTACCTCAAATAACCTTATTTGATTAAAACAATCATATTATATAATATTATTGCACTATATGGTAGCAGTAAATAACTATTATTTATCAAACTACCTTATAATTAATCTGACTCCATTAAAGTTGTTATTATCATTGAGAAATGAATGAGAAACAGCCTTAAATCAGGCAAAGTTGTGCATTTAGTTACATGTTTAAATATACAGACAGTAGAATGAAACACTAACAGTTTACAGAGAAATGTAACTGTAACATACGCATTGCTATGCAAAAAAGATACTGAAACTGCTTTTGTTACTGTGTGAGGTTATCAACTGGTATGCGGGAGAAGCAGGGTAAAGCCATGTGCCTTTTCTTTATACACCTTGAGCAAAGCATTGTCAAACATGAGTGAAGTACCAACCCCCAAAATCATCGTTGTGAAAACAAAGGTGGGGAGATGGGGAGGGGGAGAAGTATACAGTATTCTGCTCAAGCCAGCAGTCATACATTAGCATAGGAATCACGAGACTCAAAGTAAATAATATGTTATAATATGTTCTCAGCTTACAGATTTGATCAAAGTAACAAATGAAAAGTTCTGGTCTATTTGACAGACGCAAGTGTAGGAATGAAAATGATCATATGCATTTGTTTATATGGAAAAACATGTCTTTCACTAAAGAAGGTCCATACTGACTCCAAAGGCAGATACTGGTAAGATCAGGGCCTGGTGTGTGGACTTTGGGGGTTTTATGATGTGGTCACATGTTGATTGGTCAGTTTGAATGTCTCAGCATTTGGGCTTTAGTCACATGGTCAAGAAAGATACAAAATAGGTGGTAAAACGCTGCTCTGTCTCTTTTCCTGGTCTGGTTTCCTGCTCTGCTCCTCTCCTCCTCTGGAGTCTATCTTCTCTGACTCTACTGCAATGAGGCTAACTTCTGGGCCTGCTCTATTTGTCTCTTTCTCCCTCCCCCTGTGTCTCTCCTTCTACCTCTGGTAATTTTAATTTTACATTTAAACTGGGTACAATTTATCTCATATGTTTTTTCATTTCATATCTCATCATTTTATACAGTTATTCTGTAGTTAATTCAGTTGTAAACATAGAGAATTATTGTCATTAAATCATCTCATTTTCAAGTATTTGTGAATTACTTTTGATTTAACATCAACACTTAATTGCTCCATATTGCAATACAATACAATCACATAATATCAACGCTCTCCCACATTTTCAGCTATTAATACTGCCCTTATTTCCGTTTTTGGTATAAGATTGCAGAAGGATGGTTTGACTAGAATGTACTGTTTTTTACCATCAATACTGATAACTTTTTAGTCATTCAGCAGAACTACAGTTCGAACCACTGTGGTTTAAAACCCATTCCCACACAAGTTTATAATTATTGTTTTCTGCACAAATCTGTAGTTTTGATACTGATACTGACAGACAAATAGCAGTAGTAGTATGCATTTGGCTTATATGAAGTTCTTCTACACATTTCAAACATTTTTTTAAGAATTATGAATTAATTCAAAGTTCACAAGGGCTTTCAAGTTCTGCAAACAATGAATAAAAGAAAACTGGATAATTGCAAAATAATAAGGTATGCTGTAGAATGGGGGAGGGGGATCCTGGAGGGCTACTGTTCTGCAGAGTTTAGCTTCAACTCTGAAAAAAACCTGCCTGAATACTTAAAGTTGTCATGAAACTGAAGTTAAGATTGTCTTTTTTTACCACTCTTGTGACGTTGAGAAAATAGAGTGATCATGCATGATTTCATTCTTTGGAAACTGATTGGATTGTTGAAAGCAAGGGCGTAGAATTATCATGAACAGAGGGGACGTGTCCCCACCAATATAAACCAATTACTGAAATGTCCCTACCAATAATTTAACTGACTTTAAAATAAAGTAATGCTCCGTCAGCTCTTAACCTACACATGCACCAAGTTAAGTTCGCTACGAGTTCACCGTAATACTATTAACCACGGCTGTGCAATTAACCAAAATTCAGTTTTGATTTTGGCCTCCATGATTATAAAAAACAATAATCGGGATAAAATGATTAAATTGCGTCACAGACCTCTCTAAATTTCTCTACATTCATACCTCCTGAACACCCGTCTGCAGTAAAATCATGTAAATTGACTTTTGCAGCATGGGACGTGATTGTTATTTTTATTCATGAAATTAACAGATTGCATAGCTGATATAAAAAATTGGATGACTGAACAACTTCTTATAAACTTCTTTAACTTCAGATATAACTGCAGTCTTGCTTATTGGCCCCAAAAACCTCATACACAAAAACCTAGAGCACTGTTTAACCCTTGATGGATTCTTAGTTCAGTCCCCATCTTCAGTCAAAAATTTGGGGGTGATTTTTGATAGCAACCTGTCGTTTGAAGGCCAGATGTCAAGCATTTGTAAAACTGATTTTTTTTCCATTTTAAAAACATTGCCAAACTTTGACATATGCTACCAATATCTGATGCAGAAAAGCTTATTCATGCTTTCATGACCTCTCGATTAGATTACTGTAATGCGTTACTAGACGCTAGTTAAAAATGCAGTTGCTAGAGTGCTTTCTAGAACAAAGAAATATGATCATATTACTCCAGTTCTTTCATCATTGCATTGGCTCCCTATTAAATATCGAATAATTTTTTACAAATTTGACTGCCCACAAAACCCTGAACGGCTAAGCTCCCCAGTATTTGAGGGAGCTCCTGGTGTATTATAGCCCCTCATGTCCACTACGCGCAATTAACTCTGGACAATTGATTATTCCCAGAATATCAAAATCAACTGTAGGCGTAGATCTTTCTCATATCTGGCACCTAAACTCTGGAACAGCCTTCCTAGTACAGTTCGGTTGACAGACACACTCTGTCAGTGTAAAACTAGATTAAAGACACATCTCTTTGCATTAGCATACACACAAAAGACAAATGCTTTTGAAATCCAAATCCTCTAAAGAACTATTTAAAAGTCTGCATTATTTGGGGCAATCGGAGCCAGGGACACTTCCCAAAAGACATTATAATTTGAATGGCATCTGCGCTTATCTTAGTCTGTTTTTATTATTCCTGAGGTTTCCATAATCGTGGACCAGGCCGTATCCTGAGCAGCTGCTGTGGTGGTCATGGAGGAGTGGAGAGCATGAGGCTGATTTCTGAAAGCACCCAGTGACAGACGAGTCTTCGCATTGATCCTGAAGGGCCAGCCTGTACACCAGCCAGTGACCTACTCACACCTCCAGCTTCTCCATGAAGGACGCCCAGCGTTCTCCAGCCTCCGGCGTCTAGACTGCAGCTCTGCACAAGACGTTTGGCCAGAGGAGAAATGGTCATGCCCAACTGAGCCTGGTTTCCCTCAAGGTTTTTTTCTTTCATATTCGTCAATTGGTAAAGCTGGTTCCTTGCAGCTGTCGCCACTGGCTTGCATGGTTCGGGACTTGTGGAGCTGCGCATCAATTAATCAATTTTCCGCGTTTGGACTCTCAGCAGTGAAAATTGAATCACACTGAACTGAACTAAACTGAACTTCAACTCTGAAAACTGAACTGACAGTTTCAATTTACTAGAACTTCTATGTTAACCAGCCGTTCACCAGCCGTCCTAGTGAACTTCTACCGCTGCACAATAGAAAGCATCCTGACCAACTGCGTCACAGTCTGGTATGGAAGCTGCTCTGTTGCTGAGCGTAAGGCACTGCAGCAGGTGGTGAAAACTGCCTAACGCATCACAGGGACTACACTGCCAGCCATTGAGGACATCCAGAAGAAACACTGTCTGTGCAGAGCACGCAGTATTCTTAAGGACACCTCTCACCCTGCTCACAGACTTGCTGCTATTGCACTGCTGGTTAAACCTAAACTGCATTTCGTTGCATTGTACTTGTACATGTGTAATGACAATAAAGTTGAATCTAATCTAATTAAGCTGCTTTGACACAATCTACATTGTAAAAGCACTATAGAAATAAAGATGAATCGAATTGTTTAATTTATATTATTAAATACTTTATTCATGTTTTTAAAAGCACAAAACCGAATTTGTGCTGTTCAGTGCATGCGCTCTAGGGATGGGATTTATGTCCCCGCCAATGTCTAGACCGAATCTACGTCCCTGGTTGAAAGACAAGTGTTGCTAACAAAATAAAGGAAGATTGACCAATGGACGAGTTAAGGACAGAAATAAGACACTCACTGATAAAGGAATTCCATGTGACCAAGAGCTGAAGAAAGTCGTATTGAGGAGAGAAGGTTATGGTAATTGATAGCTTATGAGAGAATTTTTTTTCCGAAATAATATATACAAAAGTAAGAGAGTCAATTTTGATTTCATGGGGACTTTAAGACCTTGGATAGCTTGTTCAGTTTTGTTTGTGTGTTGAAGCTAAACTCTTTCCTACGCGATCAATGTTCCACACCCCTACTGTAGATTGTTGAGATCTCATTATCATGTGTCTGCTCTGTTTAGAATCACCTCTGGAAAGAAAACAAATTGACTGTTTAAATTGAAGCATGCAACACAGAAGCAGGAGCTCCAAGATAATAAGTCATGGGGTACGTTTGGCTGTCACTCGGGGTCAAAAGTCCCTCCGGAGATGAAGATAGACAGATTTTGTGTGTTGAGTAAGGGTTGGATCAACAATCTAGTACAGGGGTGGGCAAACTCGGTCCTGGAGGGCCGGTGTCCTGCATAGTTTAGCTTCAACTCTACTCAAACACACCTGAACATGCTAATCAGTGTCTTCAAGATCATTAACTATCTATAAGCAGGTGTGTTTGATCAGAGTTGGAGCTAAACTGTGCAGGACACCGGCCCTCCAGGACCAAGTTTGCCCACCCCTGATCTAGTAGCTAATCATTGTGATGAGTATTTAAGGCAGGGATGGGCAAACTCGATCCTGGAGGGCCGGTGTCCTGCATAGTTTTGCACCAACCCTAATCAAACACACCTGCTTGTAGCTTTCTAGTGATCTTGAAGACACTAATTAGGGTGTTCAGGTGTGTTTGATTAGTGTTGGAGCAAAACTGCAGGGACACCGGCCCTGGAGGATTGAGTTTGCCCATGCCTGATTTAAGGTCTGCCTCCAGACTGCTTATGAATGAACTTTGTACCTAATGGCACATTTCCACTGAGAGGTATGGTTTTATAGTTGTTTCCACTGTCAAAAGGTACCTAAAAGCGAACCGTACCGTTCCACTTTTTGGGTACCCTTTTGAAAGGGTACCTAGCACGACAAAAGGGTGGAGCTATACGCGCAGCTGAACGCTATTGGTTTACAGACAAATGTCACCAGCACATACACAAGCAAATAAACAGCCGAGACATTACACCGTAGTAATATACACATATAATAACGAGCCATGATTGGCCTGAGCTCAAACAAACCTTGTCGTTGTCTTGATGAACATCCACAAAGCCAAGAAGAAGAGCAGAATCTACACTGTGCACCGTAGTTGTTTACAAGGCCGTCTAAAGTGCGAGTGGTTTCACTTTTTTTGAGAGAGCTCGCGTGGCATCTATATTTGAAATAACCAACTTCTTGAGCTGATGATAATAACGTGCACATGATTATAGAAGCGATTCTGACGTCCAATCCTTTCAGAAATGGACAAACGCGAGAGTGAAGTTTGAACAAAGGAGGAAATGATTCTTTCAGCAACCTAATAGATGAACTAACTGCCATGTTTAACTATTATCATCACTTTTTTGGACTATTATGAACTCAGAATGACGGAATTACTCTCTAACAGAGGTTACATGTGCTGGTGAAGATTAAAGATACAGATGAGAGGTTTGCACGGACTGTGGGCTGTATGTTGCGTGTTGTTTTTGAACCCAAATAAGGACTAAATGTATGCTGTGTGTAATGCTGCTGTTCTGTAATTGGTAACATATCGAAGACTGTAAGAGTCTGTATGTGTTCAAATGTTGCATTTATTTTATATAATTGCAGATGTCACTGTAGGCTATTTCTATCATTGATCTGCAGTTATAAACAAATCCTGTTCATAGAAAGATTAGCATGGAACAAGTTATACATGAGTATTTATGTGTATAAAGCATCTGTTTTGTGAGAAGTGCTTTTCATATATGTGAATTACCCGTACAGCTTTACTGTAGACATTTCCTCGAGCGAGAATGACATTGACTAAAACTTTCTGACGTACACCATACCCACCAAAAGGGTACTATTGGTACAGCCTGATAAAGGTGACCTGTACCGTACCGTACTGCAGTGTTTCCCAACCCTGTTCCTAGAGGCACACCAACAGTACATATTTTGGATGTCTCCGTTATCTGACCCATTTACTTCAGGTTTTGGAGTCTATTCTGATGTTATGATAAGTTGATTCAGGTGTGTTTGATTAGGGAGAGGTTGAAAATGTGGACTGGTTGTGTGCCTTCAGGAACAGGGTTGGAAAACGCTGCCGTACTGTATATACTGTAGAAACTGGCCATAAGTCATGCCTCCTGACAACAGAAGTGTTCTACAGTCCGTTTGATTGTTTTGCTGCATAAATGTTATAAACTCATCAATAATATCTGGATGCAGCCTTTATGATGTAAGCTGACACTGCATCACTCAGAGATGCAATGTCAGACACAATGCACTTAAATGGAGCGAGTGACGTCACTGTGAGGGGTAGGGTTAGGGGTGGGGTTAGGTGAGCCCATTAAAAAGCATTGGATGCAGCTCAGATTGCACTGCACAGAGTCTGCAGCCAGACCCCTCTCCAACTCATTTGTGTGGGTGTGTAAAGGAGTATGTGTGATGATATTATTTTTGTCTGCAGTGTAGGTTGATGTGCTGGATGCAGTTGGAAATACTAATGCATTCATGTGCTAAACTTTGTAAATGCATCAGCATTGGCTGGGCCAGGTGGGGCTCATGGAGGAAGAGGATCTTGATTTGCTGGAGAATTATTTTGTGTAGATTTTAAAGGACCCTTTCATTAGCTGCTCAACTGCATGTTATTTTCATGTGGTATTTGCATATTGTAAAATTTACTGTATTTTTTAATGAGTAAAAACATTAAAATATTGCTGTACTTAAATGTTCAAACATGTTAAGATACAGCAGTCAGATTTTTTTTTAATTTAGTAATTCTTTTATTACAAAAACTATCAGAATTACCTGACAGCAGCCAATCAACCCACGTCAAAATATACACTTTTAAAAATTATTATTTTTATAAACAGTTTTTCTGTCCACATGAAAGCAAAACAGCATGCTATAATACACTGTCAAGAGCATGCCAGACCAGCAGGTGGTGATATAACTCCAAGCAAAAAGCCATGATGACCATTCAGAAGCCTGAATGTTCTGATGTTCTTCAGTGCGTGGTTATATGTTGTCTGATATGTTTCAGTCACTCTTTGGTGTCTCTGCTGCGACAGATAATATTAAAGGTCTGAGGAGAGCGAACAAGACCCATGATGCCATCCATGTCTACAGGTTTTGAGTCAGGCGGCAAGGAGAAATGAATCCTCTGTAGGAGAGACGTGATGAACAAGAAGAGCTCCGTCCTTGCCAGCATCTCACCCAGACAGGCTCTAGGTCCTGATAAAACACACAAATCATTTCAGCAACGATGGCTCGTGCTTAAATCTGCTTATTAATTTCACAAATAGCTGACTCACCCAGAGAGAACATAATGAAAGACTCCGGCTTGCTGAAGTGTCCATTCTCCTCCAAGAAATTCTCTGGGTTAAATGAATCTGGATGCTTCCAGTGATCCTTACTGCTGAAAATCGCTTGAACGTTGGTCACAATTGTAGTTCCCTATATGATAAAAGTTTTTAATTAACCTTTGTTTTATTTTATAAATGAAATGCTGTTTTGTATGCCCTATCCATGTATCACATAATGTTAATAGGGTCAAATGATGAGTTTTGTGTTTGTCTTTAGTTTGTTATGTTACCAACTGTTCCTATATATACAAGATTAGCAAAGCTACAAAGCTCAAAGTTGCCCGCAAAAGGATTTTTCTGTCTGAAAGAGAAGGTCAGATGGAAAGTTGCATTCTACCTAAATATCTAAGTCACCCCTGCTGAAAAATCCAGCTTAAACCAGCCTAGGCTGGTTTAAGCTGTTTTTTTCAGTAGGGACTTTATGAGAAATCCCACCAAATGTCTATGCAAAGAAAGAAGGAATGGTTTCAGGTTATCATGACTGTTATTGCAGTCATAACTAGGATGTGCTGCACGTTATTTGGCCAACCGAAAGCGGGGGTTGAAACAACTTCAAAATCAGAACAATTATAGAGTTGCTTCTTTCTGCAACATTAACCAATGAATTAATGGAGAATTTAGCGCTAGTGTTTGTTGTATCTCATTCAGAAAGGATCCTTTTAAAAAAGCAATTACAGTAGTATTGTTATTAAGATATTAAACTAAAAACAGATCCAATTTCAGCAAAGTTAGACCCATAACTGCAAAACCACCAAAAATTGCAACATCTAATAGAGGGGTGTACAAACTAGGCTGGAGTCCTGCAGAGTTTGGTTCCAATTTTCTAGGCATGCTAGTCACTTCCCTGCTGAAAAATCCAGCTTAAACCAGCTTAGGCTGGTTGGCTGGTTTTAGGCTGGTTTCCAGCTATTTCCAGCCTGGTCTTAGCTGGTCAGGCTGGAAAATCACCAGCTAAATCCAGCTAAAACCAGCCTGACCAGCCTGGTTTAAGCTGGACATAGCTGGTTTAGTCTGGGCTCCCAGCCTGACTTGGCTGGTCAAGCTAGTTTTAGCTGGTCGTCTCCCAGCCTGACCAGCTAAGACCAGGCTGGAAATGGCTGGAAACCAGCCTGGAAGTGGCCAAAACCCCTCTAAAACCAGCCTGGTCGACCAGCTAAAACCAGCCAACCAGCCTAGGCTGGTTTAAGCTGTTTTTTTCAGTAGGGTTGCAGTCAGGTGTGTTGAAGGAAGTTGGAAATACACTATGCAAGACACCAGCCCTCCAGGACCAAGTTTGGGCACATCTGATCTAATACTACTGTAATCAGTGTTGCCAGATTGGAAATGTCAAAGTATCGTACAAGTATCGTACTTCAAAATTATCGAATTTTGAGGAAAATTATCGTACACGAGTCATACAGTACAGCTATCATCTAGACAAATAGCATTTTGACCCCAATGTGCAAATGACCATAATACGTAAAAACAAGCTAATCATTCAGGTGTCATTTTCTGAATAAACCCATTTCAATTCAAACGTGAAAAACCCAGATGTATGTCAGGTTTTACTGTAAACAATCACTTGAATAACTTCATTAGGTGAAGTTTAAATATAAACTAATTTCGAGAGGATCACGTGCTTATGATTGCTTGCAGCTGGTCCCGCATTATTCAATTTATGATTCACCAATCGATTCCTAAGCCATTATAAATACCCTAAGTTCCATATAACAGCCATCTTCGTTTTGAAGAATCCCCCCTTCCGCCCCTACTCCTCCTCCTTTCCTAGATGGGTGGCACGTTGGCCCAGTGGTTAGCACTGTTGCCTCCTAGCAAGAACGTCACTGGTTTTAGTCCTTACCAAGACAGCCGACGTTTCTGTGTGGAGTTTACACGTTCTCTCTGTGCTCACGTGGGTTTCCCCCGGGTTCCCCAGTTTCCTCCCACCATCCAAAAACATGCAACTTAAGTTAATTGACTAATCCAAAATGACACCATAGACATGCTCCTAGTAAGTAGTTATCTCTTAAGAGCAATCACTCTCTGTTCATTAGCTACTACAGCAGGGGAGTTCTCGAGATCTACCTGAGCTCAAACTCCCCTCTCACCTTGCAAATGGGAGGGAGCCCTGGGCTTGAGGATCTTATGAGCTCAGGGCTTTCTCCCGGGACAGCATGCCAAACAAGCTTTATAATCAATCATCAGCTAAGTGTGAACTCTTTTTTTTTTTTTACTTATTTACTTATACTCTATTCATTACCTGAGGAATGTCGTATCCGTGTAGTTTTGTAGGCAGAATCGTTTCATGAATCACAATAGGTATAATGTTTCCACATCGCTGAATCTCGTGAACAGTGGCGAGTGTGTACGGTAGTCTGTCACGATCATCCATGCTGGGCAAGCGGTCGTAACCCAGAACCCGAACAATCTCCTCATGACATCGCTCTATTTTGTGCAACAAAGGGTTAGGGGAAAAAAGAGACACTGTAATTTGAATGGCATCTATGATCATGTCAGCATATCTGTTTTCATTATGGCTACTTAATCGTCAACCCGGCCCATATGCTGAGCAGATGGCTTTTGGCAGATGGATGTTGTGGTCATTGATGAGTCAAGAGCATAAGACTGATACCTGCAAAGACCCCAGTGACAGACGAGTCCCTGCACTGATACCGTTGTCTAGTCTGAATACCAGGCCAAAAACCTACTTGGACCTACAATGGATGCTCTTCATTCTCATGCCTGCAATGTCCACAGACTGCAGCACTGCACGAGATGTTTGGCCAGAGGAGAACTGGTCATGCCTAGGTAAGCCTGATTACTCTCAAGGTTTTTTTTACTTCCTTCAGTTGGTGAAGTTTGTTCCTTGCCACTGTCACTTCTGACTTTCTTGGCTAAGACTGGAGGAGTTGCGAATTGGTGGATCTTCCTTCAGCAGTGACATTTGCATTACACTGATGCTGTGTCACGGTGGCACAGTGGGTAGCACAATCACCTCACAGCAAGAAGGTCGCTGGTTCGAGCCTCGGCTGGGTCAGTTGGCGTTTCTGTGTGGAGTTTGCATGTTCTCCCCCGTGTTTGCGTGGGTTTCCTCCGGATGCTCCGGTTTCCCCCACAAGTCCAAAGACATACGGTATGGGTGAATTGGGTCAGCTAAAATTGTCTGTAGCGTATGTGTGTGAATGCAAGAGTGTATGGGTGTTTCCCAGTGATGGGTTGCAGCTGGAAGGGCATCCTCTGCATAAAACATATGCTGGATAAGTTGGCGGTTCATTCCACTGTGGCGACCCCAGATTATTAAAGGCACTAAGCTGAAGAGAAAATGAATGAATGATCTGAGCTAGGCATCACGGTGGCACAGTGGGTAGCACGATCGCCTCACAGCAAGAAGTTCGCTGGTTTGAGTCCCGGCTGGGTCAGTTGGCATTTCTTTGTGGAGTTTGCATGTTCTCCCTGTGTTGGCGTGGATTTTCTCTGGGTGCTCCCAAAGTCCAAACACATGCGCTATAGGTGAATTGAATAAGCTAAATTGGCCGTAGTGTACAGTATGTGTGAATGCAAGAGTATATGGGTGTTTCCCAGTGATGGGTTGCGGCTGGAAGGGCATCCGCTGCGTAAAACATATGATGGTGGTTTATTCCACTATGGTGTTCCCTGATTAATAAAGGGACTAAGCAGAAAAGAAAATGAATGAATGAATTAATGCTCTGAGCTAAGCTGAACTTCAACAGTGACATTTATACCAAACTGAAGCAGTTTAAAAATTGAACAGTTTGAAGTATTATGGCTTTTACTCTCTTTTTTTCTTCAACAGTATCTACTCTGAGGAAACACAGAGGTTGTGGTGGTGAAAAATGATCCAGCAGCAGACAGTCTGCTCAAGCTAAAATGAGTTATTCACATGTGTCTAAGCTTACAGGTTTAGAAAACAGTGATGAAGTCTAAAGCATTCGATCATTCAATCATTACAGTTAACATTGTCTACTTCTAATGTTTTGCTTTAGTACCTTGCACATCTGGGTTTTGAATCAAGAAAAGGAGTCCCCATCTGATGGTGGTTTCTGTGGTGTCAGTTCCAGCCATAAACAGGTCACCTGCTGATGCAAGCAAGTTTTCTTCATGAAACGTGGAGTCGTTGCTGAACTTTTGCTGTTCCATATGAAACAAAAGTGTTAGTTTACTGAAGCTGCAGCTAAAAGATTTAGTTTCTGCATGAATAAATATGGGATCTCACTTTCTCGATCTCCAGCAGATAGGCATCAATGAAGTCCCGTGGACTGCTTGGATCCAGAGTTTTTCTGTGTTCTTCAACTTCATCTCTGATGAAAACCAATAAATCATCTGAATTCTTCTTGATCTTCTGGTGTGGACCAGGGAAATGCTTGATGAAGGGGACTAAGTTGAAAATCTAAGACAGATAAAGCATTATGAGCTAACAGGCCTGTTCTACATGTTATTAATTTTCCCAAATTGGATGCTTATTAGTAATGCATTTTGTTCATTTAACAAATAATATTACCTTAGTATAATAATAATTACAAATAAACATTCTGAAGTTCTACAATATACAGTTAATATTAAAACAGTTATTAAAAACATTAAAAAAATGAACATATTAAAAATTAAAAAATTAAATTTCGCATATAATTATTTTCAGAATGGCCTTGGTAACTAATGAACAAAATTAATATGAATACTAAGGTGGATGAAGATCCAATGCACATTCATAATAAAGAAAATTTTGCTCATACCCGTCCTGCAGCTGACCCTGCGAGCATAATGGTTTCATTCAGCATTTTCAGAAGGTACTCAAAGCGTTTGTTATTATAGTCAAAACGATCTCCAAACACGATGGAACAGATAATGTTGGAAACGGCATTCTGTACGGGATGATGGGGATTCATTGGCTTGCCTACAAACAAAAAAAAAAAAGACCACCATTACATGCAAAATATATATGACTTAGTCATTGAGAAATATTTGTGAACAACCCTGAACTTTTAAATATACATATTATAAAATAAATGTTACAGAAAGGTTTCTTAGATTTAGCTTGACATTTTAAAAGCACTGGTGAGCTTGTTTGGAGCCTCACACAGTGGAGAATGTGCTCAAGTAGAACATGAACATGTCATACCTTCACATTTGAGCATTTCAGCAATCAGATAATGGCTTTCCTCTAACACACGATCTTCTAGAGATTTCTTCCCCAGGCCAAAATTCTTGAGTGTGTGCAGAGCAAACCGTCTCTGCTGCCTCCAGGAGTGATTAAATGTGACCATCGCTATACCTAAGAAAGAGAGAAACAGACCTTCTAGCACACACCTCTTTAGCATAGTGATATGGTTTTAATTTTGCTCAATTGTTCACTCTTACAAAATAAATGCTGGTATTTATGATTCTATAAAGAACCTTTAACATCTATGAAACCGTATTATTGTGCACAAGGTTCTGTATTTAAAAGTTATTAGGATGTTTAAACTGACTTTGGGGAAACAAAATGCATGTCTGTGAAATCTCTCTATTGGAAGCTTTGCTAATAAAAGTGTTACTGACCGAGTCCATTAGATATCCAGTCTATAACAGGCAGATATGGTTTTCCAGAAAAAGCATCCTGAACCAGGGTTTCCTTGGCAAGCTGGATTGTATTGAGGAATATTGCTGGCTTTCTGCCGAGATACATAGTGGACATTTCTCCATATTGAGACATCTGTTTGGAGAACATTAACAATGCATGTATGTGTTCTTCAGAATGTAACAGCAGAGCTTCACAATGAGAGAAAACAGCGAAGACTTACAGATATTATGAAGCCCAATGGATTCTTCAAGAAATGAGGTATGGTTCCCACAAAAGGCAGAGGTGTTGGACCAGGTGGAGTTCGACTTTTGTAGAAATGAATCCTGAAGATCTCAAATAGAACCAGAAGAATCAAGCCCAGAAACAGAGTCAAGCCCAGGGAGGCCAAGTCTAACTTCAGGAGAGCCGCAAACATGATGACAGATTGAGTTTAGGACAAACACAAGATCAGCAGAGGGTCAGGAGCTTTATAACAGCAGAGGAGGGAGGAGACAGAGAGTGATTGACTTGCTGTTACGCCTTTCAGCCCAATCTTCATCCCCACCCAAACAGAGCCCCACATCTTATAAATTAAACCTGTTGATTTGCAAAATATTACCTAAAATTACCTGATTTGATTAAAACAATTGATTACAAATTTGGTTTTGTGGAAAAAAAAGTGTCTCATTATATAATATTATTGCACTGTCAATAATTGGAGGAGGGAGCAGTACAAAACAAATACTTATCAGACTACTGTATAATTAATCTGCATTAAAGTTGTTATTATCATTGAGACATTAATGAGAAATTATCTTATTGCCTTAAAAGTTGTTAATTAAGTTACATGTTTAAATATACAGACGGTAGAATGAATGAAGTACACTAACAGTTTATAGAGAAACATAGTGTTACTTATGCATTGCTATGCAGAAAAGACACTGAACCCTGCTTCTCCAACACACCAGTGCATAGCCTTATACAGTAACAACGCAGTTTCAGTGTCTTTTCTGCATAGCAATGCATAAGTTGCAGTTAAGAACTTTGTTACTGGATGAGGCTATTAACTGGTATGTGAAACTAACCAGCCTGATCTCACGAGAAAACGTAAATGTTTTACGTTTTGTCAGTTTAATGGCTAAATCGTACAAATTTGTACAAGTTCAGTCGACAAGTTCAGATGAAAATGTAAGATTTTAAATAGGAGGCGTGGCAAACAAACCCACCCCTAAACCCATTGGGTGATGAGCAAATCGTACTAAATAGTACAAATTAGATCGTTCAAATTAGCCACTAAATCGAATTAAGCACTAAATCAAAAAGTTAAGAATTGCTGTGAGAGTGTGTTGAAATAACAGGGTTAAAACCATTTGCCTTTTCTTTTTAGCCTGAGCAAAGTATTGCCAGACATGAGTGAAATACCAACCCCCAAAACCAGCATTGTGAAACCAAAGGTGAGATAGAGAGGGGGAGAAGTACATTACCATACAGCAATCTCTTCAAGTCAGCAGTCATTCATTAGCATAGAACGGATCACAAGACTACTATTTACAAGAGTAAATAATATATAATATAATATTCTCTCCATTTACAGCATTTATCAAAGTAACAAATTAGAAACGTTTTGGTTTATTTGACAAACGCAAGTTTATAATGATGGTTTTCTCCACAAATTTTCTGGAATTTGTAAAGTTTTGATACTGCTACACAAATAAACAGCAGTAGCAGTAAAGTCTTTTACAAGAGAAATTCCTTTTCCCGTTTTCTTTCCTTTTACAGAGAAAAGGACTCAAAGTTCACAAGGGTTTTCAAGTTCTTTAAATTACAGCTGAAATTACGGGAGTTTTACCAGGAGAAATAACAAAACGGGAGGGTGGCGGGAGATGGGTCTGAAATACGGGAGACTCCCTGGAAAAACAGGAGTGCTAGTTATGCTCACACATACACTCTGCACTATGACTACTTCAAAATTGTGAATAAGCCGTGGTGGCCATTTCTCTCTGTCTCGCCTTGAATGCAGTCCATCAATCGCAATAGACTGTGAGATCAGACCAATCAGCGTAGATTAGCCTCATGCTAAAGAGGGGTTTGGGAACAAATGAATCGCTGAATGAATCATTTGGGAGTCTTTGGGATAATTAGGTAAACATAAATGCATATTATAAGACAATGAAAGTGTTTTTTGACATTGCATGTATGTCAGCCTGTTGTTGGAGACCCCCAAAACCAAAATACGACTTTTATTTAATGCATAATAGGGGCTCTTTAAAGTTGACTGAAGTTTGTCCTTTTTTTCACTATCATGACATTGAGAAAAAAGGTAGAGATGTGGTTTTGTGCTTTGGTAACCGATTGAAATGTTGAAAGATAAGCATTGCTGACAAAATGAAGGAAGATTGATGAATGGACACACTCAATGCAGAAACGTGACCCAATGATAACCCCAACTTTCATGTGATCAGGAAGTGAAGGAAGTCAATTCGAGGGGGAGGGAAGGATATGGTGCTTGACTAAAGTTTATGAGGGCAAATTAATTTTTATAAAATAATGAATTACACAGATACATTGTTTATAGCAGGAACTATTATCTACATATAAAAATAGGAAGACTATATTTAAATTTCATGGCGACATTAAAACCTTGATTAGCTTATTCAGTTGTGTTTGTGGGTTGGAGCTAAAGTACAGGATCAACTTTCCCCATCCCTGCTGTAGATTGCTGACATCTCGTGATGCGACTCCTCTGATTAGATTCAACCTGTGGACAGAATACAAATAGACTTTTTAAATAGAGGCAAGCAACACAGGAGCAGGAGCTCCAAGGTACTGAGTTGTGGAGATGAGTCAGGGTTGGATTAGATTAACAATCTAGCAGCTCATCATTGCACCGGGGCCTAGTATTGATGAGTGGACTTTTAAAACTGAACTATAAAGTCCCAGCTAGACCTTCTTTCCTGAATGGGGTTTTGTGAATGAATGAGTAATTAAGGTCAGTCTCTGGACTGCTTATGAATAAATTGAGTATCTAAGAGTCACACCTCCAAACAGTGGAAGTGATCAGTGTAGGTTGATGGCTGTGTGTAGTTGGAGTTGGCATTCATGTGCATGGGAAGAATCAGATTAACATAAATGCTAGGTGAGGCTGAAGACGAAGCAAAGAGGGGCCGTTGATTGTCCGAAGATTTATTTTGTGTAATAGATCTTAAAGGAACCTTTCATTAGCTGCTCAACTGCATGTTATTTGCATGTTGCATTTGTATTACTGTATTTTTTTTAAATACAGAAACAAAAAAAAAAATGGCTGTACTTCGATGTTTAAACATGTTAAGATACATCAGTCAGCTTTTTTATTTAGTTATTTAGTCATTTTTTATTACTAAAAGAGTCAGAACTACCAGAGAAAATCTAATTATATATTTAATCCATGTCCACACGTTCCTTAAGAATTTTTAATAATTATTAATAGTACTTAATCATTTTTAAAAAGCAAAATTTCCTCTGTTTAAAAACATTCTCTGTCCACATGAAAACAAAAAAAAGCATGCTATAATGTATTAAATATCTATTTATCAGAGTACTTTATAATGAATCTGACTGCAATGTTATCATCATTGAGAAATTAATGAGAGATAATCTCTTAGCCTTAAAAATTGCAAAGCTGTCCATCAAGATATACGTTTAAATATGAATAATAGACAGTAGAATGAAACATACTAACATATGTACAGTTAATAGAGAAATTTAACTGCAACTGGCTTCATGGGGGAACCAGGTTTGGCCTGGCCCACCCAATCAGGAGCTTGGCCCACTCTGGCCCCACATCAGATAAATTATTTTTTTTTTTTGCGTTGCATTTCATAAGCAGCATAGCGATGTTACCGTGAGCTTTAAAAACATGTTTTGGCAAGCCAGGCTCATTTACAATCTTGATTAAAGTACGTTGTAATAATTGTAAACCATTCAAGCTGCATTAGATAAAAAAAGAACTTAATTCGACATAGAGCACAGCTTTCTGTGTGCCTCAGCGCGCATTACCACACGCACTTCCCTTTAATATAATTTCATGCAGTCGTAATTCATACAATAGAATTAGTCTTAAAGAACGCAAACAGTTCAGCAGCACTGAGTAGGGTAATTGGAAGATGTATTGGGCCCGCTTAAACATTATAGCATTTTTCTCACGGAAAGAGCAAATATTAAATCTATTAATGACGCACAGAAATGGACAAATCACAGGCAGTTTCAGTAGTGAAGTTCAACATCAAAAAATCAATATCTTGATACATATCCATATATAATCTTGCTTTCGCTTTGCTCTCTCGCACTCCCTTCTCTTGATGCAAATAAATGTTGACCTGTATAAACAATACTGAGATGTTAACAACTGAACTAATATCAATATCACTGATTCCATTATTTAAATAAGACAACTGTGTAAAGTGCTGCCGATTGCCAATTTTTATCTTTAAATCCCTCAAATTATTATTTTGGGACTTTTTAGCTGACAAGGAAAAAACGTCAAAAGAAAACGTAGACCCGCGGACGTTTCTGGAGACCGCGAATTATGTAGCCGGAGGTACGTATGGCTGCATTTCATTTTTTTAAACAAACGCTACGGGGCGGTATGATGCTGTTCCTTTTAGCGCTTACCCGCTGACCGCTTACCTTTGTGTGGAGGGTTTTCCCGCTGCTACTAGCTTGTCTGGTTAGCACGTCCTGTACGTTGGCGGACATGAGACGCAGAGAGGAGCTGACAACGATGACCGGGTTTGAGTCCGGGGAAGATCGATTCCAGAAACCAGGTAAGACTAAAACAGAATCCAAGAAATAAAGTGAACAAGTTCATAACAGGGTGAGAATGTGGTAAAATCTGAAAACGTGGTAAAAATCAGATGAGGGCTTTTGTAAATTGTTGATTGGGTTTAGGGAAGTAAGCGGGCAGGCGAGTCAATCGGTAAAATTGGTTGGGTTCAGGCAGGGCCGGAGCAAGCTGAACTGCCGCTCTAGGCAAAGAACGATCACGCCGCCCTCAAACCAAAAGTGAAAACTAAAGGGACCCGTTAGCAAAGTGAGGTCCGGGGGGGGGGTATGGTCGCGGATATAACTGAGGACACAGGTGGTGAGGGAGGTGTCGCGGACGCCACCCTCTCTATTTTGCTGCCCTAGGCGCGGATATAACTGCTGAGGACGCGGGTGGTGAGGGAGGTGTCCGCCTAGGTCGCCTCTATGGACGCGCCGGCCCTGGGTTCAAGGAAGGAGGAGGGTGGGTCAGCTGGCCGATTGGCCGGTCGCCCAGTCAATCATTCAGCCAGTCGGATAGACGGTCGTTCGACAGCGGCCTCTGGTGAGTTTACGCGAGAACAGTGAGTTTACGTTTTCAGAATGAGCCTGGGTTGCCAGCACTAGTTACAGTTCTTGTAAAGATTATTATATGCATTAAAAGCAGTATGGGTGATTTTATTGCATGTATATTTGACATTTCAAAAAGTTAAAGAGTAAAACTCCTTAAAAACAGCAATTATTTCCAGTATCTTATTAAAAGCATATTTAATTTTTATAATTCGACTATTACCAAACATAAATGCTTAAATGTATTACTTTGAGAAATAAACAGTTAATTATATTGTTTGTGTGAACTCTGTTATGGATGAATTTAGTAATGTGTAGAAATAAAAATTCTTACAGGTAGTTACTAAATTAAAACTGGATTGACTGTAAAAATTATATTTATATTTATATATATATATATATATATATATACTTATATTTTTTGGCCCACCTGGAGTCACTTGGCCCACCCTGGGCCTGTTGCAACTTATGCATTGCTATGCTATGCAGAAAAGACACTGAAACTACGTTGTAACAGTATGAGACTATGCACTGGTGTGTGGGAGAACCAGGTAAACCCTGTTTCTGAAACACACATGAAAACAAAACAGCATGCTATAATACACTGTCAAGAGCATACTAGACCAGCAGGTGGTGATATAACTCCAAGAATAAAGCCTAGTGACCATTCAGAGGCCTGAATAAAAGAGATGTTCTTCAGTGTGTGATAATATGATGTCTGACATGTTTCAGTCACTCTTTGGTGTCTCTGCTATGAGAGATAACATTAAAGGTCTGAGGAGAGCGAACAAGACTGCTCAGGTGCATCAGGTGGCCAGGAGAAATGAATCCTCCGTAGGAGAGATTTGATGAATAAGAAGAGCTCTGTCCTTGCCAACATCTCACCCAGACAAGACCTTGGTCCTGAAAAACAAACACAAAACAATCCAGCAACCATGGTTTGTGTTTAAATCTGTTTATTAATTTGACAAACAGCTGACTCACCCAGAGAAAATGCAATGAAGGACTCCGGCTTGCTGAAGTGTCCGTTCTCATCTATGAATTTCTTGTAATTAAAGGTGTCGGGATGCTTCCAGTGATCCTTACTGCTGAAAATTGCTTCAAAGGTTGACACGATTGCAGTTCCCAATAAGAATAAGTTTTTTTTTTATAAACTTCTCTTTCTTTCTTATTTCTCTATTAACAAGTGAAAGATTATTTTGTACTCCTATCTGTATACATGTATCTTATAATGGAAATAAGGTAAAAGGGGTCAAACAAAAGCTTAAAGCTGCCCACAAAAGGATTATTCTGTCTAAAAGAGAAGGCCAGATGAAAACCCCTCAGTTGAATTCTACCTCAATATCTATGTCATTTCAAGAGTTCACACTTAGATATTGTTTGACAACTGTTAGCAGGTTTGGCATGCTGTCCCGGGAGAGAACCCTGAGCTCGGAGATAGTTGAGCCCAGGGTTCCCGCCTGGTCCATAGAGCATGTGAGGGGAGTACGAGATCGGTGGTTCTCGAGAGCTCCCCGTGGTAAAGGAAGAAAGGAGGAGAAGGGGTGTCACATGGTCCTGCGATCTCAACATTCCACAGAACAAACCTTCGAATATACTCATCTTTAGTATAGTGAAATTTTGCTCAATTGTTCACTCTCACAAAATAAATTCTGTTATTTATGATTCCATAAAAAAACTTTAACATCTATGAAACCTTATTAATGTGCATAAGGTCCTATGCAGTGCAAAGGTCATTTAGATGGATACTGATCTATTCACTGAAAGGTCTTTTGGGGAAACAAATACGATTCTTTTATTGCATGTCTGTGAAAACCCTCTATTGAAAGTTTTTAAAGAAAAGTGCTGCTGACCAAGTCCATTATATAGCCAGTCTATAACAGGCAGAAATGGTCTTCCAGGAAAAGCTTCCTGAACCAGGGCTTTCTTAGCAAGCTGGATGGTATTGAGGATTATTTCTGGCTTTCTCCCAAAATACACTGTGGACATTTCTACATATTGAGACAACTGTTTGAAGAACATTTACATCACGTTCACACAAGTTCAATGCATGTGTTGTTCAAAATGTAGCAGCGCAGCTTCAAAATGAGAGACTTACAGATCTTATGAAGCCCATTGGGTTCTTCAAGAAATGAGGTATGCTTCCCACAAAAGGCAGAAGGGTTGGACCAGGTGGAAATCGACTTTTGTTGGAATCAATTCTAAAGATCTCAAACAGAACAAGCATGATCAACCCCAAGAGTCAAGCCCAGAGAGGCCAAGTCTAACTTCACAAGACCTACTACCATGATGACAGATTGAGTTGAGGACAAAAACAAGAGATGCAGACTGACAGGAACTTCATAACAGCAGAGGCAGACGTGGAGACAGAGTGACTGACATGTTATTAACCTTCCCTGTCTTCATCCAAATAAATCAAGAATAACAAACTACAGAAACTACAAACATTTTGGGGAAATTTGGGAAAAAGTACTATATTATACTGTATTGCACTGTTCAAGGTAACAATTTAGTAAAGTTTTGGTTTATTTGACCAACACAAGTTTATTATTTAACCAACTTTCACTTATTAGTGACAAGTGTGAAATTACAGAGGAAACCACAGCTCATGTGCTTTGTTCGATTTTTGGACAAAATAAAAGTCCCATAAAATTTGTGATTTATACTCCAAGGTCTGTAACATTTCCCTCCAACCTGACACAGACTATTCTATTTTTGGTGTTTCAGAACACTCCCTCGCAAAACATTTCCAACAAGCCCTCACTCTAGGCATGACTGTGGCCAAGCGGCTAATACTAAAAAACTGGAATCTCCTTTACCACCTCCTTTTCCAATCTGGTTAATGGATATGGTCTCCGTCATCCACTTGAAAAGGCTATGAGGTCCAATTCTAACAGAAAAATTCTTTACTACCTGGAAATCCATTCTCAGATACTTAGACCTGAAATGTGCTCAATCTAAATCCAGCACCCCTCGTGAAAACTGACTGGCACTACATTTTGTATCTCCAACAGGCGAACCCACATGTATGGCAATTCAAATTATATTTACCTGCAAAGTGTGTATATTCTGAAACAATGTTGTTTGTTTTGTTATACTTAAAAAAAAACTTTAAATAAAAGTATTAAAAATATATTACAACACACAGATACACAGATTTAACAGTAAACATTTGCTTATATGCTGTTCTTCTTTCACTGGCTAACCTTTAAATAATAATAAAACAATTATATAGGGCCAGTTACAGACCATTACAAAAGAAGGAAAACATTCCTTTTCCCATTTCCTTCCCGAAGGGCCACTTTCCTGCAGAGTTTGGCTTGAACTCCGAAGACCTTAGCTTGCTCAGTTGTGCTCGTGGGTTGAAGCTAAACTCTGCAGAGACACTAGTCCTACAAGATCAATGTTCTTCACCCAGCTGTAGAAGGTTGAGATCTATTCTGAGAATCTGCTCTGATTAGATTTACCTGTGGACAGAATACAAATGGGCTGTTTAAAACTATGGTCTCAAACTCAATTCCTGGAGGGCCGCTGCTCTGCATAGTTTAGCTCAAACCACCTCCAACTCACACCTGTTTAATAGTCTCTTTAGTTGTTTTGAACACTTTGATTAGTTGGAAATGTTGTGTTTGATTAGGTTAGGAGCAAAACTGCAGGGCTGTGACCCTTCAGGAATCAAGTTTGAGACCTATGATTTAAAAGGAGGCATACAAAACTGATCACCGTACAGCACCAAAGCAGGAGTTCCAAGGTTGTGAGTTGTAGGTACGTTTGGAAGTCAATCAGGGGCGAAAGTCTCTCCGGAGATGAAGTTAGACTGTCAGATAGACTTTTGTGTGTTGAGTCAGGGTTGAATTAACAATCTATTTATGCATTCTCAGCAGATTCTTTGATCCAACGTGACTTACACCCATGAACACACACCAAGAGTAGTGGACTGCCCAGGTAGCAGTCAATGGTATCACTTCAGCCGTGGTATTGAGGTGGATATTCATTAGACCAACAATCATTGCTGGTACTGGGACTCAAACCATTGGATCCCAAGTCCAACTTTCTAACCATTAGACCACGGCTGCCTTTAGTCTAGTAGCTCATTGCCTTAGGCCTAGTATTGATTAGTGGAGTTTCAAGAATTGCATGTGTATGGTGTGTGAAGGAGTAAGAAGTGGCTGTGTCTGAAAGGTGACCATTGCGGGAGGGAAGTCCCTGAGTAGTGAACAAGGTAACGTGCCTTATTTTTGTGTGCAGTGTAGGTAGATGTGCTGGGTGTAGCTGGAAATCCTAATGCAGGGGTCACTTGGAGGGCTGATGTCCTGCAGAGTTTAGCTCTAACCCTAATCAAGCACATCTGAACAAGCTAATAAAGCTCATACCAGGAATACTTGCAACTTTCAGGGAGGTGTGTTGAGGCAAGTTGGAGCTAAACTCTGCAGGGACACCGACACTCCAAGACTGAGATTGGTGACCCCTGCCCTAATGCTTTGATGTGCTGAGCTCATTGTTTGTAAATGCATGGGATTGGGAACCACTTGCTGTCCAATATCCAATATCTTTTTTTTTTGGTCCTTAAAGCCATGTCACATTGTTTTGTTTACAATTTCTTTTTTTATTTCAGATTTTTTGTCAGAATCCGAAACACCTGGGCTAACTAATCAAAGTCTTCCTAGGCTTTTAAGAAACATCCTTGCAGTTGTGTTGAGGCAAGTTGGAGCTAAAATCTGCAAGACACCGGCCCTCCAGGACCAAGTTTAGACACCCCTGGGCTAAAGGGCTGTCCTTGGCACTTTCTTGCATGTTGTCTTCAGTATACGTATAGTATAAAAGAGAACTGCTCAACGGCATGTCATCGTACAAAAGTTCACTATACAAACCACATACATGAAGATACATTTTATTACAAACTAAATTGTTTAATTACAAAATTATTAGAATGAAAACAAAATAAACCTGCCCCCTTTCAAATTAGTGTAGGTTTAATGGATAAACATAGCTGGGCTTAATTAAATGTTCAAACATGTTGAACATTGTTTTATTGTTAAAATTACATGGGAACAGATAATTATAGATTTAGGCCATGTCCACAAGTAAATGGTTTTTTTATGTTTCACAATTTGTGCCCCGTTAAAAAACAAATCTTCATCCGCATGAAAATGCAAAAATCCCAATAGTATCTGGATGCAGACTTGGATACGTAAGCTGAGACTGCATCCTGGGAATAAAAATAATAGATAGCACACAATCTTACATCAATCAAAGAGGAGGACAAGTTAAAATCAGTAGCTATGTTTACATCCAACAATCCAAATTAAACCTATGCACAAAACTTCTTATTGGATAAAGTTTATACTTTAAGTTTTTGTAATGCACATTTTCAAATTGTATTCACATCTTGGCATCTCTAAACATAGCTACTGTAACCAAAGTTTCTATAAATCTTCATACAAGTTGTAGTTACCAAAAATCTCAGATTCAGTTTTAGTGACACTATACTGTGTTTGCATAGAAAAATCTGCAGCGTGAGGTTTAGAACGTTGTCTTGTGTCTCTCTGCAGCTTTGTTGTTATTGTTGATCTTCAGTGTGTGATTATATGATGTCCAACATGTTTCAGTCTTTGGTGTCTCTACTACGACATATGACGTTAAAGGTCTCAGGAGAGCGAACTATACCCACAATGCCATCCATGTCTATGGGTTTTGCATTGGGCGGCCAGGAAAAACGAATCCTCTGTAGGAGAGACGTGATGAACAAGAAGAGTTCCGTCCTCGCCAGCGTTTCACCCAGACAGGCCCTCGGTCCTTATAACACACACAAATCAATCCAGAAAATATTTTTTCTTGTGCTAAAAGGGTTAGTTTACCCAAAAAATGAAATGCATCAAGTCCTTTCAAACCATTGAGCCCTTGCTTCATCTTCTGAACGCAAATTAAGATACTGTAGATTAAGTCTGAAAGCTCCCTCATGCTCCATAGACAGCAACGTTTTAGAGACATTTGAAGTCGCAAAACAAATAACCAAAAAAACAGACCAGATGCGTTTAATCAGAATATTATCAAGAATGAGAATACATTTGTGCACACATAAAACAAACAAAATAGTGACTTTCTTCAACAGTCCTATTCTATGAGTTCTATTCTTCTCATTGTCCGTATAGGACAGAGGTCTCAAACTTAATTTCTGGAGGGCCGCAGCTCTGCAATTTTGCTTCAACCCTAATCAAACAAAGTTGATCCAAATAATCAAGGTGTTCAAGACTACTAGAGACTATTAAGCAGGTGTGAGTTGGAGGTGGTTGGAGCTAAACTATGTAGAGCTGCGGCCCTCCAGGAATCGAGTTTGAGACCATTGGTATAGGGCAGGGGTCACCAAACTTGTTCCTGGAGGGCCGGCGTCCTACAGATTTTAGCTCCAACTCTAATCAAACACACCTGAACAAGCTAATCAAGGTCTTACTAGGTATACTTGAAACATCCAGGCAGGTGTGTTAAGGCAAGTTGGAGCTAAACTCTGCAGGGACACCGGCCCTCCAGGACCGAGATTGGTGACCCCTGGTATAGGGTGTGCATATGAGGTGATATGTATATGCTCATGTATTTTGATTTTGCCCCTCTTTGTTCAATTTTTGGACAAAAATGTGTGATTTATACTCCAAGGTCTGTAACATTTCCCTCCAACCTGACACAGAGCTTGCTATTTTTGGTGTTTCAGAACACTCCCTCGCCCTCCCAAAACATCTCCCTCACTCTAGGCAAGCGGTTAATACTAAAAAACTGGAATCTCCTTTACCACCTCCTTTTTCAATCTGGTTAAAGGATATGGTCTCCTTCATCCACTTAAAAAGGCTCAAATTTAAGAGGTCCAATTCTAACAGAAAATTCTTTACTACCTGGGAAACGATTCTCAGATACTTAGACCTGACATGTGCTCAATCCAAATCCAGCACCCATCATGAAAACTGACTGGCACTACATTTTGTATTCCCTCCAGGAATTGAGTTTGAGACCATTAGTATAGGGTGTGCCAACACAATCTCACAGCAATTCGTAACTTTTTGATTTAGTGGCTAATTCGTACGAATTCGTACGATCTAATTCGTACAATTTAGTACGATTTGCTCATCCCCCAATGACGGTAGGGTTTAGGGGTGGGGGTTAGGTGCCACGCCTCCTTTTTAAAATCGTACAATTTTGTACGACTGAACTCGTACGAATTAGCCACTAAACTGTCAAAACGTAAAATACTTACGTTTACTCGTGAGATCAGGCTGGGTGTGCATATGAGGTTATATGTAAATATGAGATTATATGTAGGCCCACATGGAATCAGATTTTTTTTTGCCTGTTTTTGTACCTTTATGTAGTGTTTTTGTTTGGATTCTTCCAGTGAACTTTAATTTTTTTAATAAATAAATAATTAAATTTTCTTATTATTTTCTTTTTCGTCCAAATAACATTATTAATAACCTAAAAATACCAAAAACCTAAAACCAGTTTTATGTTGTGTGTTGTCACTTCCTTTGGCTTCTGTCCAGCTCTCCTCAGAACGAATTTGGACTTGAGTGAGACAGGTATGTTGTGAATGTGCTCCGAGGTTAAAAAATAGCCGATTAAGTTAAAATGTTTGTTCATATGAGTGGATGACATGTTTTGATGCTGGATTGAGTCGAATAGTGGGCCTGTTAAACATCATTTTTCAGTATATAATGAGTTTCGTGTTATGAGCTGTTAATGGCTTGGTTCAAGTTACCGCTCGCGACATTTTTTTTTATGGCGGAAAATATATTCTTTTCTATCGACTTTGCTACTAAAGTGAAGTTTAATATCTTAAACTAATTTCGAGAGGAGTACGTGCTCATGATTAACACAGCTGGCTCATATTAGCTAATTACAACCCTCCAATCAAAGCATCACATAAGTTCCTATATATATATCCTCTTTTCTCTTTGCAACTATCTTCATCTTGAAGAAACCCCCCGCCTTCCCCTCCTTCCACCTTTATCCAGTATAGGTGGCCCAGCAGGAATTCCATCGGCTCTGGCTCCTTGCCATAGCATCCGGCATTTCGGGGTGGAGCCGGCACGCGTCCACAGGGTTTTTCCCGGGATCCCCCGGTTTTTCCTCAAAGCCAAATAGGCTCTCAAGTCTGTTCTACTAGACATCTCGCTCTAAGGGAGTTCATCTTGGCCTTAGCTGCGGGGGAGCCTTGAGATCGCCCTGAGCTCAATCTCCCCTCGCCTCGCAAAGGGAGGGAGCCCTGGACTCGAGGATCCCTTGAGGTCAGGGCTCTCTCTCCCAGGACAGCATGCCAAACAAGCTTCGTAAGTCATGAGCTAAGTGTGAACCCTTGAAACATAATTTAAAAAGGTGGATTATGTCTTTGAAATCATCATGCAGTTAAAATCATCAAGAAATATTGTCATTTTATGTCCAACTTGTGTCTTTGTAGTCATGTATTATCTTTGAGTTGTTAATCTGCTTCAGTGTTAGGGGGGACAGCGGTTCACTTTTCAGTGTATGCCACTCTCAGAGAACTGAGAGTGTGTCTGTGTGGTGATTATCACTGTCCTGTCTTTAATAAACTGCAGACGTGATCCACCCAGGCCAGTGGTGTCGGGAATTCTTCGTGGCGAGAGATGAAGTCCGCAACATTTAACTGTCTCAGATTTCATCTAAAATATTTACATTTGTATTCAGAAGCTAAACTAAGGTCTCAAGAGTTTGAAATTGCATGACGGGGAATAATTAATAACAGAATTATCATTTTTTGGGTGAACTAAACCTTTAAATCTGGTAATTACTTTCACATACAGCTGACTCACCCAGTGAAAATGGAAAGAAAAACTCCGGCTTGCTGAAGTGTCCGTTCTCATCCAAGAAATTCTCTGGGTTAAATGCATCGGGGTGCTTCCAGTGCTCCTTATTGCTGAAAATTGCAGTAAAGTTTGCTATGATTGTAGTTCCCTGTGTGAGGAAAGTTTAGCAGAGTTGAATGAAACTTTTTAAAAATAAATGGTTATTTTGCATGCCCTATCTGAATACATGTACTGTATCACTGAATATATGTACTGTATCATATGGTGAAATCTTTTAAATAAATGACGCATTTTCATGTTTTTTATTCTTTAGTTTTTCATGTAGCCTTAAAGGGATATTTCATCCAAAAATGAAATCTTATACATTCGTTTCCAAACCTTTATGATTTTCTTTCTTCTGTTGAATGCAAAAGAAGGTATTTTGAAGAAGGCTGAAAACTTGTAACCACTGACATTACAATAACCATGTACACTGAATTAACTTTGACTGAGGCACCGGATGCGCCGCTCGAAGCCGCGACACGGCACACCAGACACTCTCTGTGGCGCGGCAGAAACATGAATTGTCCCGAATCATCGCGCCACGCATTTTTGAATTCTAAACATAGGTTTCTATCAGGGTACACACAACGGCGCTTCAAGTCTGACCGTCGACTTGAGTGTACCCTGATAGAAACCGATGTTTAGAATTCTAAAACGCATGCTAGTTAAGATCACAGGGAGCTTCTGGGATCGCGAGAAATGCAAACGGCTGAAGTATAAGGTAGACTCAATGAGAAGTACACATGTTTGCAAACCTACCTAAAGATACAACCAATAATTCCGATTAGAGCAATAATGTGGAGAATATTGATCTTGTGTTGAGCCCAATGAGCCTTGCATCTAAAAATAGAGCTAGCGTGTTCCTTTAGTGATATCGCTTCGACTCACGCTGAAAATGGCGGACGTGAATCAACAAACTGAGGATATGATTACGCGCCTGTCAATCAATATTGGTGGGCGGGGGGACCGCTCTCCTACGTAAAGTTGCGGTCGGTTGGAAAACCGCTCCAATTGGTCCACCGTTTTTTATGTTGTTAAACTAAAAAAAAGCACTGGGTGTGCTTATACCACCCCAATATGACGGTCTATACACCATACATGCACATATGTCTGTCCAAACAGCTTGAAAAGTTGATTTTTTACCATAGGTGCCCTTTAAGGAAATCACTGGTTGATCTTTTTTTTGTGTTCAACAAAAGAAACTCAAAGGTTTGTAACAAGGTAAAGTAAATTTTTGGGTCAACTATCCCTTTAAGTTGGCCACAAAATTTCGATCAGTCTAAAAGAAAAACACCAGGGGAAAACACCTCAATATCTTCATCACTATGTGGGAAATCCTAAAAAAGGTCTCTAAAAAAAGGGTAGTGTAAATTTTGGTATCTGATTACTATTTCGGTTTTCATGTTCAGGAGATCCTGTGATTCTTTCCATGAAAAAAACAGTGAACAATTACTTAACTTCATTCACTCATCCTCCTTTTTTTACCTGAGGAATGTCATATCCATGTAGTTTTGTGCGCCGAATTGTTTCATGCAACAATTTAGGCGCAATGTTTCCACATCGCTGAATCTCATGAACAGTGGCGAGTGTGTACGGTAGTCTGTCACGGTCATCCATGCTGGGCAAGCGGTCGTAACCCAGAACCTGAACAATCTCCTCATGACATCGCTCTGTGTTGTGCAACAAATAGTTAGGAAAAAAAAGTTAAGGACCCAGCAAATACAAGTGGTCCCATACTATATTGGGAATCAAATAAAAATAATTTGGGAATGTTCTCTTTTTTGGTAACCAAAAACTAAACTTTCCAGAATGTTGCAGGGAGGATGTTTTTCGAACAACTTAAAAACAACCTAGAAGAGAACATACAATGCCATATAATTTCATAGCAAGATCAATATACATAAAAAAAACATATTATATATAACAACATTGTAATACAATAAGTGATTATATAAAAAAGTATTTTTTTCAGATTGATGATAAATACCTAAAATACTTCTTGGGGATACATATTTAAAAACATCCATCAAATTGCTCTCAGTTGTAAAAATCTTGCCTAGCAGTCTTAATTTCACATTCTAATAAAAATAGTTTTTAGTTGAGAGAGGCTGGACAGTGGTTATATGTTAGTGGGTCAGTTTTGCTTAAAATATTGCAATGCAAACGAGAACAAATTGTTGGTGCGTGTTACGACCCTGGTCTAGGGTCAAGGCCGCAACATAAAAGAACACCCGACAAATAAAATTCACTTTTAATAACCCCTTTGTGTAGGGTCTCTTTATTTGTCTTTTTTTTTTGTCTTTTCTTTTTTTTTATCACCAAGAAAAACGTGAAGCCAAATACCTCGGGGTGAACCCACAGAAAAATAATAAACAAAAATACACTAACTAAACACCCAAATGAAACTTACTACACCTAATAAAATAACAGAAATAAAAATACTAAATCTACACCTATCTCCCTGACTAACAAAAAAAAACAGGTGAAAATATTCACAAAAAAGAAAAGTGGCGTCCAACCCCTACTGCCTCTTACCGTGTATCTATTTACAATATTGACAATCAACAAACACACAAACCAAAACAAAATAATAGGGGAAATACGGATGGGTATACAACACAAAGTCAACACTAGGACAACAGCACGAGAAACACAATCAACGAAAACAACTCAACAACAGGAATAACTTTATCACAATCTCAAACAACACGCCAACAAAACTCGCTCTCCCGCCCTACGCCCGTTGTTCTCTTTTTAAAGGACGCCCTGGGTAACCTCCTCCAATCCCAGGGCACGTCGACTGCAGGTGGCAAGAGGGAGAGAGAGAGACAAACACACACAAACAAACACACCTGCCAACGCAACAGTGCATGTCTCGTTGGTGCATCTGTGACCAAGACAGCAAATCTTTGTGATTAACAAGAGCCGCGATATCCAGAGTAATGTCAGCAAACCACCAAGAAGAAGAACCACATCCAACAGAAGTAACTGTGGATGCAAGAGGAAGCTGTCTGAAGTGGATGTCCGGGTGCTAACCCAGAGTGTATCCAAAACAACATAAAACCACAGCTGCCCAACTCACTGTAGAATTAAATGTGCACCTTAACTCTTCTTTCCCCACCAAAACTGTTCGCTGAGAGCTCCACAGCATTAATATTCATGGTTGGGCTGCTATAGCCAAACCGTTGGCCACTCATGCCAATGGCAACTGTCTGTTTCAATGATGCCAGCAGTGAAAATCTTGGGCTGTGGACATGTATTGTTCTTTGCTGAGTCCAGCTTCACTGTCTTTCCCACATCTGGGAGAGTTACAGTGTGGAGAAGCCCCAAAGAAGTATAACACTGTTGCATGCCCAGAGTGAAGCATGGGGGTGGATCAGTGATGGTTTGGACTGCAATATCATAACATTCCCTAGATCCAATACTTGTGCTAGACGGACAAAACACTGCCAATGACTACCAAACCATTCTGGAGGACCATGTGCACCCAAAGTTGCAATGTCACCAGGCTGTTTGGGCTTTCAGCAGTGACATTTACATTACTCAACTAAATTGAACTGAACTTAAACTGTGAAAACTGAACTGAATCAATTTCAATTTACTAGAACTTCATTTATGTTAAGCTGCTTTGACACAATCTACATTGTAAAACGCACTATAGAAATAAAGATGAACTGAATCGGACAATGACCCATATGAAACTGCTTTAGTACCTTGTACATCTGGGTTTTGAATCAAGTAGATGAGTCCCCATCTGATGGTGGTTTCTGTGGTGTCGGTTCCAGCCAGAAACAGGTCAGCTGCTGACACAACCAGGTGTTCTTCATGAAATGTGGAGTCTTTGTTGGACTTTTGCTGCTCGAGGTTAAAAAAAAAGTGTTAGTTTGCTGAAACAACAACTGAATACATATGAGAAGCCTTCTTTCATGATCTCACTTTCTCGATCTCCAGCAGATAGGCATCAATGAAGTCTCGTGGACTGTCTGGATCCAGAGTTTGTCTGTGTTCTTTAGCTTCTTCCCGAATGAAACCAAATAAATCATTGGCGTTCTGCTTGACCTTCTGGTGTGGACCAGGGAAATGCTTGATGAAGGGGACCAAGTTGAAAATCTAAGACAGATAAAACAATATTAGATATCAAGTAAATCTTTAGATTAGATTAGATTAGATTCAATTTATTGTCATCACACATGTACAAGTACAAGGCAACGAAATGCAGGTAAATGGAACCCCCCGACCGTACACAGACATCACAACTCCAGGGAAGACAGGTAACAGGAGGTGGAACAGGAAATACATTTAGGAAATAGAGGCAAAAAAAACTCCCTCTCACCTTGCTCTTAAGTTAGAGCAATGTGAGATCAGGGAGAAAGAAAAAGCCCCAGCAATCTAGCAAAAAAACAAACCGACAAGACATAACATTGCCACAGGGGATGGGAACAGGGGGTGTGGATATAGTCCGGTAAGGGCGGGCAGCCATCAGGTCCTGCAGCCATGGAGGCGCTGGTCACAGACCCGCCTACCCCCTCCAGTGGGTGAAAGCATACGAAGGCGTTGGATTGGGGCCAGGAAGTGTCGTGCTGTTTATCTGTGTGTGTGTGTGTGTGTGTGTGTGCGCATAAGCCTGTAGAGTCTAACAGGTGTCCTTGACAGGGATCAGGAATTTCAGAGCTTTCAATATTATGCTATAAAAATTTTTTATAAATTAATGCCTTCTGTATTTTGTGATTGACAGGTGTTTTCTGTTTATTTACGGTTGTGATTTGCATTATGGGATGTTGATCTCTGCTCTGTTGACTTTTGATTCTCTAAAATTCAACTCTACAGTTTAACAAAGTGACATTTTACTAGTTTGAAATAATCTAACAAATAAGAAATAATATAAAGAAATAAGTTTGTAAAGTAAAATAAAATGTACTGGCAGTTTGTTACAAGATATTTGTAGCATAATATACATCACCAACCCAGACAAAATATCACTAAACTATTAAAAATGTTCATAAAAGTCGCTTTCTCTAACTTTTCAAGGTTAAAAGTTTTTGGTGGAAAAATCAAGGCCTCATAATGCAATTCAAATGCATAAATAAACAGGAAAAAAATAAAAACATGAATGAGAAAATACTGAAAACTGCTAATTTGTGGATATTTTTTACAGTGTACATAAATATTTTAACTTACAGTTACAATTTAAAACTCTTTTACTCTTAACATATCTTATACTCTTAACAAATAACATCTTACATTTTGAGTTTGTAATCAATAGATAAGGATACAGTACTCTGGTATTTCTCTCTAAACATGGCAATGCAGACACAACTGATAATGTTATGGAAAGGATGCATTGATTATTAAATTCTACCAAATTTTGGCTTTATTCAATTACAGAAAAACAAATACTACAAGGATGAAGATGCATAAAAAGAAAAATGAAGAGTTTGATCGTACCTGTCCTGCAGCTGATCCTGCAAGCATGATGTTTTCATTCAAGATTTTCAGAAGGTATTCAAAGCGTTTGTTATCATACTCAAAGCGATCTCCAAACACGATAGAGCAGATAATGTTGGAAACAGCGTTCTGTAAGGCGTGCTGGGGATTCATTGACTTGCCTACAAATAAAAATAAGAGCCTATATCCAATGCAATATTTAGGCAATGAGGAATATTTGTCAAAATAATAATGCAAAAAGAAGCCTGAACCTTTAACTACAAAATTTTTATCATGAATAAAAAATGTTTGAGAAAGCATCATTTAAATTGAGCATGAACATTTCATACCTTCATCTTTGAGTATTTCAGCAATCAGATATCGGCTTTCCTCTAACACACGATCTTCTACTGTTTTTTTCCCCAGACCAAAGTTTCTGAGTGTGTGCAGAGCAAACCGTCTCTGCTGCCTCCAGGAGTGATTAAATGTGACCATTACTATACCTAAGAAAGAGAAACAGACCTTCTAGCATACACATCTTTAGCATAGTGACATGGTTTTAATTTAGCCTAAAGTAGTTCCAGGCAGACAAAAATACAATCAAAACAAAACAACAGGTTTTAGATATGATGAGAAACTAGTACTGCACACTAGCTGTCTGGAGGGGGGAAAAAAGACGAATTTCTTGAAATACAAATCCATGAACAGTGTCTTTAGGTTTATTAACCATAATACAAGTAGAATAATTGACTCTGATCCATTGAATTATTAGAAAATAATTCATCCCTACTGAAAAAAAAACAGCTTAAACCAGCCTAGGCTTGTTGGCTGGTTTTAGCTGGTTGACCAGCCTGGTTTTAGAGGGTTTTTGGCCACTTCCAGGCTGGTGTCCAGCCATTTCCAGCCTGGTCTTAGCTGGTCAGGCTGGAAATGACCAGCTAAAAGCAGCTTGGTTTAAGCTGGACATAGCTGGTTTTGGCTGGACTCCCAGCCTGGCCAGGCTGGTCAAGCTGGTTTTAGCTGACCAGCTAAGTCTAGGCTGTAGAGTGGCCAAAACCCCTCTAAAACCAGCCTGGTTGACCAGCTAAAACCAGCCAACCAGCCTAGGCTGGTTTAAGCTGTTTTTTTTTCAGTAGGGATGCTTCAACTTACAGCAATATTATTATTATCTTCATTACATTTCTAATAAATCCTCATTGGAAAGTATTATTATTAAAAGTGTTACTGACCAAGTCCATAAGATATCCAGTCAAAAATAGGCATAGGAGGTCTTCCAGAAAAAACATCCTGTACTAAGGCTTCCTTAGCCAGCTGGATTGTATTGATGCTTATTGCTGGCTTGCTCCCAATAAACACAGTGGCCATTTCTCCATATTGAGACAACTGTTTGAAAAACATTTACAGCAGATTCAGTTTGTAACTGATTAAAAAAAAAGCTGTAGGCAACAACATGTACTACTTCTCCATTCAAAATCTTGTTACTAAATGTTTTTACTGGTAGGCACAGGATAATAGTTTATTTAACAGAGGAAAGCATAATCAAGTAAACTGTGACACATTTTGTATAGGTACACTTCTAGCAAATTATCAACTATTATTTTTTTAACCTCATGAATCATTTTGCTGCTTATAAATAGTTAGTATTTGAAGAAAAAAAATGCTTGAGGGACTAATATTATTGACCTTAAAATGGTTAAAAAAAACTGCTTTTATTCTAGGCAAAATAAAACAATTAACATCTCCTGAATGAAAAATATAGGGAATACTGTGAAAAAAATCTGCAATCTGTTCAGTAATTTTTGAAAAAGAATAAATATTGCATAGGAGGGCAAATAATTTTGCTATCTACTGTAGATATCAGCAACAATGTTAATTCATTAGTAGTTCTCTCATCGCATTTCAGCCTTTTATATTGTTCTAAGGTGTTAATCGTGACTAGGTTTTAATGCATAATGCCCAAGTTCACACTCTTTGTGTTGTGGAGAGCCCAGTCTATGTCAGCTTGAATGCTAATAAGCCTCTCCAATGAATCAAAGGTCATTTAATACATGCAGCTCGCAAAAGATAACAGACCGGTTACAAACTGTTGTGTGGTTTTTACATTTTAGTTTTAGAATTTAGTAAATCAAATTTTGGTTAAATTAAATACAGATAAATGTTAAGCCCCAACCTAGGAAACAGCAAAGACTTACAGATCTTTTGAAGCCCATCGGGTTCTTCAATAATTGTGGTAAGTTTCCCACAAAAGGCAGAGGTGTTGGACCAGGTGGAAATCGACCTTTGTAGGAATTAATCCTGAAGATCTCAAACAGAACCAGAAAAATAAAGCCCAGGAACAAAGTCAAGCCCACAGAGGAACAGTCTAACTTAAGGAGAGCCGCCAACATGATGAGTTTAGGACAAACACAAGAGCAGCAGAGAGTGAGGGGCTTTATAACAGGGCAACAGAGTGCAAGGAGGAGGAGACTAAAAAGAAAAAAAAATAGAGTTTGAGTTTCTGTTAACCCTTTCAGCTGTCATCAAATCACAGATGTGGAGAATAGTAAGTGCAAGCTCAATATGTTAAGACAAAACACTACTGAAATGCTTTGTAATCTGCGATTTATACATCATCTTAAAGCTGAATAAGTTTTGATGTGTGGTTTTTGTTAGGTGCCTGTGCGGCCTCCCACTTTGAGAACCACTGGTCTAGGTGGAGCTGAAGAGAGGTAGAAGTTGCACTTTACATTACCCCCCACCCCCCCACCCCCATATACAAACCACATACATGAGGATACATTTATTACAAAATAAATTGTTTAATTATATGATCATTAGAATAAAAATATAATATACCTGCCCCCTTTCAAATGTTAATGGATAAACACATAGCTGTGCTTAAATAAATGTTCAAACATGTTGAGATACATAAGTCTCAACTGATGCAGTTTATTATTTTATTACTAAAGTAATCAGAATTACATGAAAATAATTAATTAAACATTTAAGCCATGTCCACAAGTACATCGTTGTTTTTATATTTAAACAATTTGTTCCTATTTAAACAATCCACATCCACATGAAAATGCAAAAATCCTCAAAAAGAGAGATGGCAGCACACAATCTTACATTAAAGGAGAAAACAGCGATGAGGTAAAATCTCCAACATAGCACTGTAACTAGAGTGTCTGAAAATCTTCACCCTGCAATGGGTTTTCACAAATATTCGGTTTTAGTGACCTGATACTGCATTTACATGAGGACAAATGGCCAAACTGCAAAGAAAAAGCTGCAGCCTGAGGTTTAGAAAGTGGTCTTGTGATCCTCAGTGGCTTGTTGTTAATGTTGAGGTTTTTTGTGTGAATTTTAGTGTGTGAGTTTTAGAATTGTTTCAGATCACTTTTGGTTGTCTCTGCTGTGGCAGATGACGTTAAAGGTTTGAGGAGAGCGAACAAGACCCAAGATGCCATCCATGTTTATGGGCTTTGCGTCAGGTGGCCAGGAGAAACGAATCCTCTGTAGGAGAGCCGTGATGAACAAGAAGAGCTCCGTTCTTGCCAGTGTCTCACCCAGACAGACCCTCGGTCCTGATAAACACACAAACAAACACATCCAGCAACTATTGCTTGTGCCTAAAGGGTTAGTTCACTTAAAAATGAAAATGCTTCGAAAAGTCCTTCGAAACCCGTAAGCTCTTCATCTTCGGAATATAATAATTCCTTACATTTATATAGCGCTCTTCTGGACACTTCTCATCCACCACCAGTGTGCAGCATCCACCTGGATGATGCGACGGCAGCCATATTGCACCAGACCACACACCACACACCAGCTGATTGGTGGAGAGGAGACAGAGTGATGAAGCCAATTAGGATATGGGGATGGTTAGGAGGCCATGACGGACAGTGGCCAGTGGGCAAATTTGGCTGGATGCCGGGGATCAACCCCTACTCTATTCCGCAGAACATCCTGGGATTTTTAGCGACCACAGAGAGTCAGGACCTCAGTTTAACGTCTCATCCAAAAGACGGCGGTCACTGTGCAGTATAGAGTCCCAATCAATATACAGAACGCAGGTTTAGCGCCCCCTGCTGGTCTCACTATTACCACTTTTGGCAGCAACCTAGATTTCCTATGTGGTCTCCCATTCAGGTACTGAGCGGGCGCAGCCCTGCTTAGCTTCAATGGCCGACCATGTGAGAGTAATCCATAATTTGATGTAATTCACAAAACAGACCACATGCTTTCAGTGGTTTAATCTGAACATTATCAAGCTATGGGCATACTTTTGTCTGCACATAGTGTGCACTCAGTGTCAGTATCTACATATCCATTCACCTATTTTATGCACATTTTGGTACATCACATACAAAATGCTTAATGGAAATGCCAAGATGTGTATCTATTAAAAATAAAGATATGCACACAACTAAAATAAACTTTTTTCCACAATAAGAAAAAACACACAAACACATTTATCAAATAAATTCCAGTATGTGCATCAAAAGAGTCACATGACTCTGTTTTAATAGATCACGTAATTACAAAAATTGGCTAGATGGGATGGCATTAATTGACAAAACAACTAGAAAAACTTCTGAGATGTTGTTTTGCTCATTCTAAAATCCCTCAGCCAAAGTCTGTCATCACAGTGGTTTAGTATTATTATTACCTTCAGAAATGTCTTGAGTGACTGAGTTCCCAAAAAGCATCTCACACCCGGAAAAAGCCACCCTGCCTCATTTTGTCAGTAAGGTACAAGTAATTTATTATATAGGAAAAACGGCCCGTAGTGGCTTCTCCATTTTCTCAGAGGATGACAAACAAGTTTTATTTATTGAGAAATTTTAAAAAGAGTTGCGGTGTTTGGGTGCTCTGTGGTTGTCTGAGGCAATTAGTCTATTGTTATTAATGAAATGTGTATTTTCCAGTTCTAGTTACGTGACCTGCTTGCTGTATTCTGAAAAGTTGTAAATTAAGTGCGCCTGGAAAACATGAGCGCATATCTCTCTAATTGTGTTCACAAGTCACAAATAACAAACTTACATACACAAAAGCTGTGATAAATGAACAGCCCTTTACACTGACACTAAGGAGAAGAAACTGTTAAAGTCATTAATTTTGTTTTATGTGCACACAAAAGTATTGTTGTAGGTTGATCATATTCTGATTGAATTATTGCAGTCTATAGTAGATGAGGGAGCTCTCAGATTCCTCTAAAATATTTGGGGGCAGCATGGTGGCGCAGTGGGTAGCACAATCACCTCAGCACAAGAAGGTCTCTGGTTCGAGCTCTGGCTGGGTCAGTTGGCATTTCTGTGTGGAGTTTGCATGTTCTCCCCGTGTTTGTGTGGGTTTCCTCGAGGTGGACATGTGGTATAAGTGAATTAGGTAAGCTAAAATCGTCTGTAGTGTATGTGTGTGAATGAGTGTGTATGGATATTTCCCAGAAATGAGTTGCAGCTGGAAGGGCATCCGCTGCGTAAAAAAATATGCTGGATAAGTTGGCGGTTCATTCCACTGTGGCGACCCCAGATTAATAAAGGGACTACGCCCAAAAGAAAATGAATGAATGAATATCTTAATTTGTGGTCTCCAGGGTTTGAAATGGCATGAGGAGGAGTAATTAATGACAAAATGATCATTTTTGGGTGAACTAATCCTTTAAATGTGGTAATTAATTTCACAAACACCCAACTCACCCAGTGAAAATGGAATGAAAGACTCTGGCTTGCTGAAGTGTCCGTTCTCATCCAAGAAATTCTCTGGGTTAAATGCATCGGGATGCTTCCAGTGCTCCTTATTGCTGAAAATTGCAGCTAAGTTTGTTAGTATTATAGTTCCCTGTATGAGGAAAAGATTGGCAGAGATAAATTATATTTTTCACAGATTAAATAGTTATTTTGTATGCCCTATCCGAATACTTTATCATATAATGGAATATTTTAAGGAGGTAAGTTGATGCATTTGCATGTTTTTTTTCTTTAGTCTGTTTTATAGCCTAGCTACATTATTGTTGCATTATTATTGTACATGTAAAAGACTGCAAAGCTACAACAGCTCAAAGATGCTCTCAAATGCTTTTTTCTGAATAAAAAATGGCAAGTGAAAACATCTCAATCAGGGGCGTTGCTAGACATAAAGCTCTACTGGGGCACCCCCCCCCCCCCTCCTAAAAATAAATAAATAAATATATATATAAATATATATACATACACACACACACTACATATATATTTTTTATATAAATATTTATTATAAATAAAAGTATTCTTATTATTATACAATTATTATTCTAAATAATCTTAAATGTAACTGGAAAACAATATTAAGACAACTGGAGTGATGCTAAGATCATTTAAGAAATTATTTTGCATAAAAATTAATTTCATTTGAACGAAATTCTATAGACAATTCAATAAAATACAATAAAAAGATGTGTTATGGGATTATCTGTTGTCTTAGACTTGACACATGGCAGATAATTATGTTTATTAAGTCTTTACCTCCCTGACTCGTCATCCCTCCTTTTTTGCTTCATACAAAAAAATCTATCAGGAGGCATGCTGAGTAAGATCACCATCATATTGTTTAAACTTTAGTTTTGTCCACTTGCAAAACAAAAAAGGCTGTTACGCTGGTTTTACAACCCATGAGCGGCGCGTAACAAGCAGGTAGCCTGCTTTTTTGACGCGCATGTTTACTACCGGGACTCGCACCGCCAGAACAGCAGCGCGTGCGAGAGCAGCGCGTGCGCGAGACGCGAGGCGCGAGGCGCGCGGGTTCTCTGCGCACACACGGAGATGCGTCAGTTTGCTTTTTGATTAAAAACATTGCTTTCACCAGCGTTGGTTCGGTTGCACACAGAGAATAACGTCTTTATTTCGAAATTACCACTCTTAATAAATACACATGCATATGAAGTAAATCATATCTCAATGCATTTACTGGGGCACTGGAGATTTTTACTGGGGCACGTGCCCCAGTGAATTGGGTCTAGCGACGCCACTGATCTCAATCAAGTTTCAAGTTTTCTCCTCAATATCTGTCACTATGTGGGACAATATCTATGCAAACAAATAAAGTGATTTCAGGTTATATTACTCTTGTATCATGCCCTGGTGTTTCTGTGTTTGTGCATTAAAAAAACACTTCAATTGAAGGTTGATACCAAACTATTAGTGCTTTAGCTTCCTACGCTGAACAATTTAAGAGAGAAGTACAGTTTTTAGACATTAGAAATCGCTGGTTTCCTTTAAACAATGAATGATTCATAATAGCAAAATATAGTGGCATTGTATGTTTTTTCTCATTCAGATCAATAGCAACATTAGATACTGGAATTGACTAAGCCAAAGAAATTACAGTAATAAAACTTTAGCAAAGTTAAGAGGGCTGCAACAAGTAATCCATAATTATTAATAATAAAATTTATTGTCATCAAATGCTGTTGTAGTTGGGAATCGAACAAATATCGTTTAGTTGGGCTGCTCATGTAACTGAGGAGTGTGAGTACAAGATACACAGCCGTTCACATAATTGAGGGTACAGAACTGGCTGCAGGAAAAAAAAATCTTGCGCCCCTTGTCCACCAAGGCATGAAAGAATTTGACATTAAATGCCTCTAAGAAGATGGTAAGCTGTCTGCTGCTATGCAAGTTTTAGTGGCATAGAAGTAGCCTATTAAAGTCATCTTCATCATGTCAAAATGATCTAGTTTAGGTATTTTTTTTTAACTCTTTGTTAACTTCGAGACATTCTAGATCAATTCAGTTGAGATGGCTGTCAGGTTTTTAACTGAACTTCATTCACTCCATTTTTTATTTACCTGAGGAATGTTGTATCCATGGAGTTTTGTGGGTAGAATGGTTTGATGCATCACATTAGGAGCAATGTTTGCACAGCGCTGAATCTCGTAAACAGTAGCGAGCGTGTATGGTAGTTTGTCACGGTCATCCATGCTGGGCAAGCGGTCGTAACCCAGAACCCGAACAATCTCCTCATGACATCTCTCTGTGTTAGGCGACAAAAGGTTAAGGGAGAAAAAAAGTTAAGGACCCATTAAACACACCATTTTCTCCTAATGTCCTCATATGGATACCATTTTGTTGTTTATTAATCAATAAAGAATATTTTTCTCTTTTTGTTTTGGTAACCAAAAACTAAACTTCTCAGAATGTTGCAGGGAGGAATTCTTCATGGAACAACTTAAGCCCTGTTCACACTATGAGATTTCATCAATGATTTGGTCATCTGAGACAAATTTGGGAAATCCTAAAAACATTCCTAAAATACTAGGCTAAAATCTGTGATCTTTGTTACTTGGTTTGAAATGTTCACAGATGGCCGCTAAATGCCCGTTGCAGTCAGATTGTCCCTCCAGTTAAGTTCTGGTAGTGTCAGGAGGTTTCATTTACTTTCCTGCTTAACGATGAGCGTCACTACAAGAACCAATAGGAGCGCCAAATCTGATGACGCAATCGATGCGGCAACTTCAAACCACTGCAGGAAAATCTCAAGAGTTTATTTTCTTCCTCTTCTTCCTCTTATTGAGGCATGCTGTGTGCAAAATGGCCGCTACAGATTGTTTATGTTTGCTGTGAGAAATCATTTCAGAACGCAGGATAGTGAAATCGTCACAGATGGATGACATTAAACTCCAGGTGAGTTGTCTTCTGTGTTTGGCACTTCTTCATTGTTGGTCAGTCGGACAACTGAGATTTTACAGTAGGCTTATTTGAGATGAACAAAATCTGCACAGAACTGATCACCTTAAAATGTATTCCAGTTATAAATAAGTGATTTGCATCCACCTTGCTCTGATGTTATGCTGACATGTGCCAAAAAAAAAAAACAACAACTTGCAACCATGAGGTGGCTGCATCAGATTTATCAGGCAGGTGCAGTAGCTCTCCACCAAAAGCGAAAAATAGGAAATGACTGTCTTATGCAGCTTAATGCTTACTGGACGATACTGAAAAATTATACATTTGCTAGTCTATTACACATTTGGCTTTTTTTAAGATTTGCAAAAACAACAATCATTTGTTATGACCTGTGTCACTGAAAAGCAACTTGCTATTAATTAATAATGTGCTTAATTAATATATATATATATATATATATATATATATATATATATATATATATATATATATATATATATATATATATATATATATATATATATTTTATTTTTTACCAGTAAGCGTTTTAATGTAATACCCATGTGGTGTGATTTGTACACAGTTTGACTAAAATAGTTTGTTCATGTGATGTATGCAATAGATTTTCAGGCTATCTTTTATATGGTAGATGTTTCTCTCTCTAGTTAACATGCTTAAATACATTAACTTGTGCCACATGGCAATGTATAACCTTTTTTGTCTTTGTGTATAAGATTTACGGTGTTGGACTAGTTCCGAGATGCCGGTGTCAGATTTGATGTCATTTGCTACTGTTTTTCAATTACTTGAGACTTACAGTGAACAAAATTCTACCTGCTTACCCGCCAATCTACTAGTTTACACTGCAGATATGAGGGCACCTATTTCCATGCCTGAACAAGGCCTAAATCTAGTCTGAGTAGATTGGAATAGATGTGATTGTTTTTTCCAGCTTACTGGAACCATACAGTGTAAATGCAGCCTAATAGACTCAACATAATGATCCACACTGGAAGTGCAGCCACATTTACCGTTGTTAAGCAACATTTAAAGGCTAAAATCCCCACAATCAGAAAAGACTTGTGAGGGCCACAAATTACCCTTATACAGATTCCATATAGTGTTTAATTTGGCATAATGACCAATATAAATTTGCTTTAGTACCTTGTACATCTGGGTTTTGAATCAAGTTGATGAGTCCCCATCTGATGGTGGTTTCTGTGGTGTCGGTTCCAGCCAGAAACAGGTCAGATGCTGACACAACTAGGTTTTCTTCATGAAATGTGGAGTCTTTGCTTGACTTTTGCTGCTCCAGGTAAAAAAAAAAGTGTAAGTTTGTTGAAACAACAATTAATTGAATACATATGAGAAGCCTTCTTTAATGATCTCAACTTTCTCGATCTCCAGCAGATAGGCATCAATGAAGTCTCGTGGACTGTCTGGATCCAGAGTTTGTCTGTGTTCTTTAGCTTCGTCCCGGATAAAACCCAATAACTCATTGGCGTTCTGCTTGATCTTCTGGTGTGGACCAGGGAAATGCTTGATGAAGGGGACCAGGTTGAAAATCTAAGACAGATAAACCAGTATTAAATATTCTTAAATTGTCCATTGGATGTTTATTTTGCTTATTTTAAAAATTATATTTTTCTATACATTTTTGCATTGGCAAATAATCAATTGAAAAATAAATAAATACCATGAGGATGAAGATGCATAAAGAAAGACAAAAAATTAATTAGATCATACCTGTCCTGCAGCTGATCCTGCAAGCATGATGTTTTCATTCAGGATTTTCAGAAGGTACTCAAAGCGTTTGTTATCATACTCAAAGCGATCTCCAAACATAATGGAGCAGATAATGTTGGAAATGGCATTCTGTAGGGCATGCTGGGGATTCATTGACTTGCCTACGAAATAAAAATAAGAGACTATATCCTATACAATATTATTTAGGCAATGAGGAATATGCAAAAGCAATTTGCAAAAAGAAGCCTGATACCATTGAATACTACAGCACTATCACAAATCCGGAAGGTTTCAGAAAGCACAGAAGAGCTTGTTTACTGCCTCACATGGTTTAATCTGAGCATGAATATTTCATACCTTCATCTTTGAGTATTTCAGCAATCAGATATCGGCTTTCCTCTAACACACGATCTTCTACTGTTTTTTTCCCCAGACCAAAATTTCTGAGTGTGTGCAGAGCAAACCGTCTCTGCTGCCTCCAGGAGTTGTTAAATGTGACCATCACGATACCTAAGAAAGAGAGAAACAGACCTTCTAACCTACACATCTTTGGCACAATGACATGCTTTCATTTAGCTCCCAAGATCAACTGTACACTCAGAAATTAGGCTTGCATTTACTACAGGGATATTGAATGCTTGATTCTGATTGATCCAGACAGCTCTTGACCTCTTTGTAGTTCGCACACTGAATGAGTTATTTATAATATCGTGCAGTTTTAATTTTTATAAAAACTCCTACTCCTATTTTGGAAGAATTATTATTAGGAGTGTTACTGACCGAGTCCCTTAGTTATCCAGTCAAAAAGAGGCATAGCAGGTCTTCCAGAAAAAACATCCTGAACGTAGGCTTCCTTAGCAAGCTGGATTGTATTAAGCATTATTGCTGGCTTTCTCCCAAAAAAGATAGTGGTCATTTCTCCATATTGAGGCATCTGTTTGGAAAACAATTAGGTTCAGGTAACTGTTTTGTATTGTACTGATTTAAAAAAAATATTTTACTGGTGAGCACAGGACAATAGATGTTTTTAATTACTATTATTATTTCAGCGAGGAAAGCTAAATAAAGTAAACAGACATGTTATATTAACAATAATTATTAGCTCACACTTATTAAAGGTACCATTCTCAAGCCATTAACTAAGTTTTTACCTACCAAATTGCTGTTTATAAATAGCTAGTAAGCTAGTTGGGTTGTATTTGGTTAAATTTAGAAGTCTAGTGGGGAAATATGTTTTTATATACAATTGATAATCATGTGGAACAAATTACCAAAATCGATCAAGGAAATAAAAGACTTCAAAAACGCGATTAAAAGATGGTTGATTCATGAGGATAATTAGTTTGTATGGTGGATGATTATTTATTTATTTATTTATTTATTTATTTAGGTTTTAAGGCCATATCAGCAGCATTGGCTATTGTCACGGATTGGTCAGGCTCTCACGATCCCCACTCACGAAGATCACCATCACCTGACTTCTAATGAGCACACAGCTGCATCACATTCACGAGCACCAGATAAAAGCACAGCACTCCAGTCGCTCATTGTCCGGGCTCGTCTCGACGAAAGCGGACAACTGAGCGACCACTCAGCGTAGTCATCCTCAGCTAAAACAAACGATTTACTTACCTGTTCTCTTTGTATTCCTCCTAGTCTTCCTGGTCCTCCCGAATCGTCCTGTCTTCCAGTCCTTCCAAGTCTGTGTCATCCTCTGTCAGCTGTATCTGGTGTGTGCTGTCCATCCTCGTGTATTCCTATTACCCAGCCACGGAGGAAAAGACCCCAACATCATTCCTGATCCTCCTGGCTATCCTTCATGTGCTCCTTGTTGTCATTTAATAAACACCCTAACGTTTCCTTACCTCTGTCTCCTGTCCGCTTCATAACAGAAGCCCGGACCTTTAACGACGACAACATGAGCACCCCCGATCACTTTCAAGAGCTGGTGGACCAGTTGAAGCGGATTCTACAGCCACCAGCTCCACTTTCCAACGCACCACCAGCACCGAGCACTTCCGCCTCCACAGTTTCTTCTTCGGCCCTTCCTTCCAGTCCCATGGCCCGACCAGCGCCCTACTCAGGCGGAGCGGGGGAGTGCAATGGTTTTCTGTTACAATGTTCCCTCATATTCGAAATGCAACCTTCTCTATATCCCACAGATAAGTCAAAGATCGCCTACATCGTATCACTACTCTCTGGACCTGCACTTAAATGGGCTGAGACGATCTGGAACCAAGCCGGGCCGGTCATGAATTCCATCACTACCTTCACGGAGTATTTCAAAGAGGTGTTTGGACGTTCTGATGGGGAAGTAGCCGCTGGAGAGCAGCTGTAGCATCTAAAGCAAGGTACTCTATCTACACAGGAATATGCTCTCCGGTTTCGCACTCTAGCAGCTGCAAGTGGATGGAATGAGAGATCGTTGTTGACCACGTACCGGCTCGGCTTGGAACCCACTCTCCGAATCCAGCTGGCCACATTAGATGATACTATGGGTCTGGAGAGATTCATCCAACATTCTCTCCGATGTTCCGATCGTCTCCGTTCCTATCAACAGGACACCATCACCCCCTCGTCTGCACTCCTCCAATCGCCTGAGTCAACAGCCTCTCCAGAACCAGAACCCATGATAATAGAGTCTGGAAGACTGACATCAGCGGAACGACAGAGGAGGCTGACCCGGGGTCTGTGTCTATACTGCGGTGTCAGTGGACACACCCGTATGGAGTGTCCCCTTCGTCCCATTCGGACTTCAGTGAGTGTATTCAGTACGAATATTGAACAATGTAAACCACTTACTACCACCGTACAAATAACTACTGCCTCTATTTCTCTCCTTGTCACAGCCCTCATCGACTCCGGGTCAGCAGGGAACTTCATCTCCCAATCCCTCTGTCGTCAACTCCACCTACGTACTGAGGCGTCCTCGCATATATACCAGATACAACCGATAACCCAGTGCACTCGATCTTCGACCCGTATCCATCGACAATGCGAAGACATCCTTCTTCAAGTGGGGTTGTTACATCAAGAGAGGATTCAATTTCTGGTTCTGGAGGGTGCAAATATGGACATCATTCTAGGGCGCCCGTGGCTGGTGAAGCACGATCCCATCATCTCTTGGGGCACAGGAGAGATAAAGAAATGGGGATCTGGATGTACACCTACCTGTTTTCCAAATCTCCCTCTTCAAGGTCGGAACCCCATTTCTTTGTTTACAACATCGGTCGAGAGTCCTCCTGAGAAGCAGTCTATCCACATTCCTAAGGAGTACAGCTCCTTTCATGATGTCTTCTGCCCCAAGAGAGCTTCCCAGCTACCGCCGCATCGGCCATGGGACTGCGCGATCGACCTAGTTCCAGATGCCCAGTTGCCAAGAGGTAGGATCTACCCGCTCTCGCTTCCAGAGAATCAGGCAATGGAAGATTACATAAGGGAGGCTCTGAGTCAGGGGTACATACGTCACTCAAAATCACCAGCCGCCTCAAGCTTCTTCTTTGTGGCCAAGAAGGACGGAGGGCTGCGTCCATGCATCGACTACAGGGTCCTAAATAACGGTACAGTAAAATACCGATATCCCCTTCCTCTGGTACCAGCCGCTTTGGAACAGCTCCGAGAAGCTAAAGTCTTCACTAAATTGGACCTCCGCAGCGCGTATAATCTGATAAGAATACGTGAGGGGGACCAATGGAAGACAGCATTCGTGACCCCTACTGGCCACTATGAATATGAGGTCATGCCTTACGGTCTGGTCAACGCCCCCTCCGTATTCCAAAACTTCATTCATGAAGTCCTCCGGGAGTTTCTTCACCACTTTGTAATAGTGTACATAGATGACATCCTCATTTACTCCCGGAGTGAGGCCGAACATCGCCAACACGTTGCGGAGGTCCTACACACATTGAGAGAACATCACCTCTACCTCAAAGCGGAGAAATGCTCATTCCACCAGAAGTCGATTCATTTCTTGGGATACATCATTGACCAAACCGGTATACGTATGGATGGGAAGAAAATTGAGGCTGTTCTATCCTGGTCAGAACCCACTTCCATTAAGGAGCTCCAGAGGTTTCTTGGGTTTGCTAACTTTTATAGACGGTTTATCAAGGACTACAGCAGGATTACATCACCTCTCACTAATCTCCTCAAGGGTAAACCCAAAGGACTGGAGTGGACCAAAGAAGCAGCCGCAGCCTTCCGCCTTCTTAAGAAGGAGTTCACAAGGGCCCCACTCCTGACTCATCCTGACCCAAATCTTCCTTTCGTGGTGGAAGTGGACGCATCCACCACCGGCGTCGGGGCAGTATTATCCCAACATCATGATACACCGCCCCGACTGCATCCCTGTGCCTATTTCTCTCGGAAGTTGAGCCCGGCGGAGCAGAATTACAGCATAGGAGACAGGGAGCTTCTAGCAATCAAGCTAGCCTTGGAGGAGTGGCGTCACTGGTTGGAGGGAGCCAAACATCCGTTCCAGGTGATCACAGATCACAAAAACCTCCAATATATCAAAGAGGCCAAGAGACTATGTCCACGTCAAGCCAGATGGTCACTTTTCTTCTCACGTTTTGATTTCTCCATTTCCTATCGTCCAGGACCCAAGAATCTAAGAGCAGACGCTCTCTCTCGTTTACACGAGCATCACGATCATGAAGAACTCCCAACGAAGATTCTTCCCGAACACATCTCCATTTGTCCGATCACCTGGAACGCTCCTCCAGTCGTTGCCACTCCGGAAGCCCCTGCTCCGCCGGGATGCCCTCCTCATCGGCAGTTCATACCACCTGAACACCGGGTAGATCTGATCCACTCCTTACATACCTCGCTAGGCACTGGACATCCAGGGATCAACAATACTCTCTCGCTAGTATCCCAACGATTCTGGTGGCCAAACATGGCAAGGGATGTGAGGCAATATGTTCAGGGCTGTAAGGACTGTGCCCAATCCAAGAGCCCACGTCATCTACCCGCTGGAAAGCTCCATCCCTTGCCGATTCCGAACCGTCCCTGGTCACACCTAGGAGTGGACTTTATCACTGACCTCCCTTCGTCAGAAGGTAATACCTGTATTCTAGTCATCGTAGATAGATTCTCAAAGTTTGTCAAACTAATCCCTCTGAAAGGTCTTCCCACAGCCTTTGAAACAGCCGACAATATCTTTAATCAAGTCTTCAGGTCATTTGGTATTCCAGAAGATATTGTGTCGGACAGAGGTCCACAGTTCATCTCACGTCTATGGAAAGCCTTCTTCAAGCTCCTAGGTGTGGCCGTCAGCCTCTCTTCTGGATATCATCCCCAAACCAACGGGCAGACAGAGAGGAAGATTCAGGAGGTGGGACGGTTCCTGAGGACCTTCTGCAGTGGTCACCAGAGCTCCTGGAGCCAGTATTTGGGCTGGGCAGAATATGCCCAAAATTCACTGCGGCAACCCTCCACCGGACTCACGCCATTCCAGTGCGTCCTGGGCTTCCAACCACCGCTCTTTCCCTGGGATGGCGAACCATCTGATGTCCCCGCAGTGGATCACTGGTTCCGGGAGAGCGAGAGAGTCTGGGACGAGGCTCATCAACATCTGCAGAGGGCAGTCCGTCGAAGCAAGGTAACCGCCGATAGAAGAAGGTCTGAAGAACCCAGATACACACCCGGACAAAAGGTGTGGCTATCCACCCGGGACATACGCATGCGACTGCCCTCTCGCAAGTTAAGTCCCCGATTTGTTGGTCCCTTCACCATCGTGGAACAGGTTAACCCCGTCACCTACAAACTACAATTACCCTCTCACTACCGTATTCACCCTACATTCCACGTATCACTCCTGAAACCCTATCACGATCCTGTTCTTCCCTCCACAGAGCCTGACCACGAAGAGGAACCCCCTCCTCCACTGCTCCTAGAAGAAGGAGCCGTCTACGCAGTGAAGGAGATCTTGCGTTCCCGACGTCGTGGTGGCCAGTTGGAGTACCTGGTGGACTGGGAAGGGTACGGCCCCGAAGAAAGGACATGGGTTCCCAGAGCTGATATTCTCGATCCTAGTCTCATGGTGGAGTTTCATGAGAGCCACCCTGAGTTCCCAGCGCCTAGAGGCAGAGGGAGACCACCACGGCGTCGGAGGTGTCGGCCCTCAGGAGCGGGCCCTGGGGAGGGGGGTACTGTCACGGATTGGTCAGGCTCTCACGATCCCCACTCACGAAGATCACCATCACCTGACTTCTAATGAGCACACAGCTGCATCACATTCACGAGCACCAGATAAAAGCACAGCACTCCAGTCGCTCATTGTCCGGGCTCGTCTCGACGAAAGCGGACAACTGAGCGACCACTCAGCGTAGTCATCCTCAGCTAAAACAAACGATTTACTTACCTGTTCTCTTTGTATTCCTCCTAGTCTTCCTGGTCCTCCCGAATCGTCCTGTCTTCCAGTCCTTCCAAGTCTGTGTCATCCTCTGTCAGCTGTATCTGGTGTGTGCTGTCCATCCTCGTGTATTCCTATTACCCAGCCACGGAGGAAAAGACCCCAACATCATTCCTGATCCTCCTGGCTATCCTTCATGTGCTCCTTGTTGTCATTTAATAAACACCCTAACGTTTCCTTACCTCTGTCTCCTGTCCGCTTCATAACAGCTATATTCATGGCGAAAACACATACTAAAAATACAATATATAATCATATCAAGTTCTTAACAAACATACATTGTAAGAAAAGAAAAAAACATACACGTAGCAACAACACAGAAAAGAGTCATATACTGTACAATCTTTTAGTTTGATTAAAGATAAATATTCTAAAATTGCTCCAGAAGGCACCTTTTCAAACATTTCACTTGAAATATTTCCCGAATAAAAACGTTTTCTAATATCATTTAAAAATACACATTCTATTAAAATATGTTTTATCATTAAAAATTCTTACACAAGTCACAGATAGGTTTTTCTTCCCCTTTTAATAAATATGTGTAAGTCTTGAGTGTCCGATTCTACATCTCGTACCTGGTCACGTCTATTTTCAAAACTGTAATTATTTCTTTTTTTATTTAAAAATGGATTCACTTCATACAATTTGTCATTCCTACATTCATCCCATTCCATTTGCCATTTCTCATTAACATACAGATTTGAAACAGGTTTTTGAGGATGATGATGTTTTATTTTCTATATGTTATTGTATTGTGAATAGGGTTACAGCTGGAAGGGCCCCCGCTGCGTAAAACATATGCTGGATAAGTTGGTGGTTCATTCTGCTGCGACAACCCCTGATTAATTGAGGGACTAAGCTGAAAAGAAAATGAATGAATGAAGGAATGAAGGAATGAATGTATTTTTGAATAATTTTGTTCCTGTTTTAAAATGTGGAGATTTGTTTTATGCATCAACTGTATTTTGCGCTACGTCACTGCGAGGACCATAATGGATACAAGCGCAGAGCTTTATTGTTCTCTTTTTTTGACAGTTTTTATTTAAAAATGTATGGGATACTTGTATTATTGTACAGCTTGTCTAAAATCTGTCAAATACAATTTCATTTCAATTGGTTAAGATTTGAAATGTAGAATAAAGATCATCATAAAAAACAGTCTATATTTTAATAATAGACTTCAAATAAGCCACTAATAATTGGTAAAAAGCAATGAAACGGTTGAAAAATTATAATGGCATGCAGAGATATGCTGTCATTACACTAAGTGTGAACCAAAAAGTGTTAATAATATGACAATGTGTAAATATTGTCATACATTAATGGTTGGAATAATTTTTGGTTGTGTTTATATTGATTACTAAAGTTATCTGCATCATGATCAATTTGATCTGACAAGCTTTACGTGTTTTATTGACATTTTCTAAGTTATAGCGAATAAACTGTGTTACTGTAAGAAATGCAGGCGTCTGAATCATTTTTGTTTTGACTGGAGGCTACTCCGTCTAGAGACTTTTATTTTGGTATTTGATTCTGGCGCTGCTGTGACTACGCACCTGTTCGGCTGAGGTAAGTGTTTTCGGCTCGTTATTTTATCAAATTAAGTTCTCGACGTGTATTAACTGAACTCATGTAATCATAAACATGAGCATATACTGTACATTTATGGTGGATGAATTTAAATAGCGCGGGAGCTGCGTTATTTTGTACAATAGCCAGCTAATGAGTGCATTCAGGAGTATGCAGATATAAAGATCCCTGACAGATGTGCACCAGCAATATTGTTAATTCATTAGTAATTATCTCTTATTGTTTTTTAGCCTTTCATATTTGTCTATTGTGTTAGTTACACACCGTGTTGTGGTTAGCACTGCCTATGTCAGTTTGAATACTAATGAACCTCTTCAGTATATCAAAGGTCATTTAATACACGCTGTGTAAAAACAGCAAGTGATAACAGACCGGTTACAAATGTGTTTGTAACAGGTGTGTGGTGTTCAGAATTTAGAAAATCAATTTTTGGTTAAACTAACAACATTTAAATGTTAAACCCCAACCAAGAAAACAGCAAAGACTTACAAATCTTATGAACTCCATTGGGCTCTTTAAGAAATGTGGTAAGTTTCCCACAAAAGGCAAAGGTGTTGGACCTGGTGGAAATCGACCTTTGTAGGAATTAATCCTGAAGATCTCAAACAGAACCAGAAATATCAAGCCCAGGATCAAAGTCAAGCCCACTGAGGCCAAGTCTAACTTCACAAGACCCGCTAACATGATGACAGATTGAGTTCAGGACAAACACAAGAGCAGCAGAAAGTCAGGAGCTTTATAAACAGAGGAAGAGGGAGGAGACCGAAAGAGAGTTTGACTTGCTGTTAACCCTTTCAGCTGTCAGCAGATCACTGATGAGGAGAATGGTAAGTGCCAGCTGAAAATGTCGAGAAAAAAAAATACAAAAATGATTTATGATTATAAATGATTAATTAACTACATGATTATCTATATACATCTGCACCTTTCAAATGGATTTAAAAATAACATAACAAATTCTAACATTAAAATAGACTAAATTATATAAGATAAATAACTACGTAGAATTAGAGCTGTGCAATTAATTGAAAATCCGGTTTCGATTTCGATTTTGGCTTCTAACGATTATGAAAAAGCATTAATCGAGATAAACGATTATTGCATCTAGGGTTACCACATTTGATACAAAAAAAATAAGGGACGCATACTTCAGCGGGGGCCATATCCCTTGGGAGCCTAGACCACAGTGATCACAGGCCCAATAGCACGCCAGTGTTGGTAAATCACAACTTAAAATGGTTTCAGGAAAGTATGAACACTTGGACATTAAAATAAACTGTCTTTTATTGAAATCTGTAAACAGATGCAGTCAGTCTTTCTCTTTTACAACTCTGCAGCACTGATATAGCTGATGTTGTTTAATAGTGTGGTACACTTGCGTTAATTCAGCTGCTGTAACCTAGAGGAGAGGAGAAAATACTAATGAGCCTAATTGTAAAGGGTGGTATTGATAACAGATTTCGGCTAAAATATTTGTCATTATTTGCAGTAAAAACTATCCAAACATGGAAACCGCATACATAAACTAGCTACAAACATTAGCTACACTGTAAAAAATGATATGATCAATTAGTCCTGACAGCATATGTTTTTAGGTCATTTTAACTTACTGTTATTTTAACTTAAAGTTAATCATGTTCTATCTTAATTTTATAAGTTATGCAAGCTGTTTTAAGTAGGCTTGTGCCGGTATTTGGTAATGCGATAAATCACGGTAATGAATATGCACGATATTGTTATCGCGGGCACTTCAAAATACCGTGAAAAATAATAGATCCGAATTTATATTCTTAGAATGCGCCTTAGCTTATTTTCCATCAACCGCTTGAAGAAACACTGCGTATATGCTGCGCAAAACTGATGCGCACTCTGATGTAAACAATCCCCACATGTAGAAGCCCTGTGAGCACGCAGTGCGCTCCGCCGCTGCCACCGCACTATAATCCTCACACGAAGAAGAAGCATGGCGGAAGGAGGAACGCTGCCGACAATTTATCCCCCTTCAGCTTATTTTCCATCAACCGCTTGAAGAAACACTGCGTATATGCTGCGCAGAACTGATGCGCACTCTGATGTAAACAATCCCCGCATGTAAAAGCACTGTGTGCACGCAGTGCGCGCCGCCGCTGCCACCGCACTATAATCCTCACACGAAGAAGAAGCATGGCGGAAGGAGGAACGCTGCCGACAATTTATCCCCCTTCAGCTTATTTTCCATCAACCGCTTGAAGAAACACTGCGTATATGCTGCGCAGAACTGATGCGCACTCTGATGTAAACAATCCCCGCATGTAAAAGCACTGTGTGCACGCAGTGCGCGCCGCCGCTGCCACCGCACTATAATCCTCACACGAAGAAGAAGCATGGCGGAAGGAGGAACGCTGCCGACAATTTATCCCCCTTCAAAAAGGGTAAAGTCAGAGGTTTGGAAATATTTTGCGTTCCAAAAAAATGCAGAGGGATTGCCAATCGAAGACGGTTTCCCTTTGCACATTCACTTTGATATTATTGCTCAAGTTTACTTTTATATTGTGTATTGTTTTATTTATATTTATTTGTATTTAAATGTTTGAAGTACTTTTAGTTAATTAAAAAGTTAGTAAAGTTACTAAGTTGACGAAACTTAAGTTTTTTGTGTTTTTTTTTTACCTGTTTCTCTAGTAAAATTACAATATCGTGATAATACCGTATACCGTGATAAAAGCTCAATCAATTAATTGAGCATGAAAATGTGATACCGGCACATGCCTAGTTTTAAGTCAGTTTAACTTAATATAAGTTCAATGAACTCATGATTAGTTTGATTCAGCTTAAAAAATTAAGGCAACCAAGATTTTTTTACAGTGTAGTAAAGTTATCATATAGCCTATATCTAATTTTAAAATATGAAATGTTGCAATTTACTTGTTTATTTTCTTTACATGGGCATTATGTTGTTTACTAATGTATTAAATAAAATGTTTCAAGTAATAAATTAATGCTTATGTGCTTGACTTAACCGTAACAAACACATCATAATATTACATTGGAATATGATCCACTTACATTATTTTTACAGAATTTTGTTTTACAAATTACAATTTGTGACCCAGTGTGTGAAAACCAGGCCTAATCTAATTCTGAGATAAAGTTTGATTGGAGCCATTCATTTCACTGTGATTTCAGTTGTTGACATTGTTTTACTCAGTTAATATTAAATACATATATTATTATTATTATTCTCACAGAATGTTCTTTATTTCATGTAGAAAACAGTATATTACAAAAAAAAAAGACTCTAGCTAGATTTTCACAGACTGGGTCACAAGTTTAACATTATTAAGCAATTAACCTAAATAGTGTTGATAATGATTACACTGTCATTACCATGTCTGCTTCGGGAGAGACTTGGGGTACGAAGAACTGACTGACTGCTTTGATATTTGCGAGCTCTGTCATTGCGGGAATGCTGCTCTCCGGAGGTATGTTGTCCCACAGAGCACCATGAGCCACAGAGAACGCTCTCCGACAAATCGTGCAGTTGGCTTAATAACAATTTCTACTCTGCAGCCAGGTATTTGTTTCCTCCCTGCAGTATTTTTTCAGTCGCTTGCGTTTAAATTCTAAACTTTGTTAGACGCGGAGGGTTAAATGGAGAAGCATCTGCCATTACTCTCTGTCAAGACTTGACAAACTCTGCTTAAAAGACCCACCCTCTTCACTGGACAGTTAAAAAAGACCAATCAAACTAATGATGACATCAAATATTACCCGTATTACCCAATCAAATCTTGGGAAATGAGGCATCTTCATAAACTGCATGTGGGATGATTTGCATGAAAAGCTACTTTAAACAAAACTACAAATACGGGACAAAACCCGTCCCATATTGATTCAAAACGGGACGCGCAATTTCATTCTCCAATACGGGATGATTCCGTATTTTAAGGGACGGGTGGCAACCCTAATCTCGGTTTAATGTTTATCGTCTTTTTTTTTTCATATTTATTTTGTGTTGTCACTTCATGTACACTGGAAGCTTCTGTAGCCAAAACAAGTTCCTTGTGTGTGTGAAGCACACTTGGCAGTAAAAACTGAGTCTGATTTAAATATACCTGAGCCTATAAGTGCTATTGTACATTGATAGTGGATGTATTTAAGATAAAATAAAACAAACAACACTTTCTCCTGAAGGAAAAATATAGGGAATACTGTGGAAAAAAATCTGCAATCTGTTCAGTAATTTTTGAAAAAGAATAAACATTGCATAGGTGAGCAAATGATTTTGCTATCAACTGTAGATATCAGCAACAATGTTAATTCATTAGTAATTCTCTCATTGCATTTCAGCCTTTTATATTGTTTTATTGTGTTAATCGTGACTAGGTTTTAATGTGAAATGCTTAAGTTCACTTATCGGCCTTATTCAGGACGATGACGAGTCTGCTTACAGACAGGAGGTTAAGGAGTTGGCTGTCTGGTGTAGCCACAACAACCTGGAGCTCAACACGCTCAAAACAGTGGAGATGATAGTGGACTTCAGGAGAAACCCCCCTGCTCTCCCCCCACTGAGCATCATGGACAGCATTGTGGCAGCAGTGGAGTCATTCAGGTTCCTGGGCACCACCATCTCTCAGGACCTGAAGTGGCACACTCACATTGACTCCATTGTCAAAAAAGCTCAACAGAGGTTGTACTTTCTTCATCAGCTGAGGAAGTTTAACCTCCCAAAGGAGCTGCTGAAACAGTTCTACACCTCCATCATTGAATCAGTCATCTGCACATCAATAACTGTCTGGTTTAGCTCAGCTACTAAATACGACCTCCAAAGACTACGTCGAATAGTTCGGACTGCTGAGTGAATCACTGGTACAACCCTTCCTACTCCCCAAGAATTGTACTTATCCAGAGCGAGCAGAAGGGCTGCCAAAATCACTCCGGACCCCTCACACCCAGCACACTGCCTCTTTGAACTTTTACCCTCTGGTCGACGCTACAGAGCACTGCGCACCAGAACAGCCCGACACAGAAACAGTTTCTTCCCTCAGGCAATCCATCTCATGAACACTTGATGATAATAATTGTGGAACCAACATCACTACTGCTATACACTTTTATACACATATACACTTATTTAACAACACACTTTACATGCCAATTTGCACATAACAGCTGCACATATAACGTATATAGTGATAAACACGTACATACACTTGTCAATCTGTATATTTGCACTCACTACTTCTATTTTCTATATATATATATTTATTATCTGTTTTTTGTCCTGTCTCTGTAATTCTGTTGTACTGTAGAATTTCTGTCATGAAAACAAATTCCTCGTATGTGTGAACATACCTGGCAATAAAGCTCTTTCTGATTCTGATTCACACCCTTTGTGTTGTGGAGAGCCCAGTCTTTTTGAATGCTAATAAGCCTCTCCAGTGAATCAAAGGTCATTAAATACGTGGAGTTCAAAAACCGCAAGAGATAATGGACCGGTTACAAATGTGTCTGTGTGTTGTTTGTACTATTTAGTTTTAGAATTTAGTAAATCAAATTTTGGTTAAATTAAATACAGATAAATGTTAAGCCCCAACCAAGGAAACAGCAAAGACATACAGATCTTTTGAAGCCCATCGGGTTCTTCAATAATTGTGGTAAGTTTCCCACAAAAGGCAGAGGTGTTGGACCAGGTGGAAATCGACCTTTGTAGGAATTAATCCTGAAGATCTCAAACAGAACCAGAAAAAAGGCCAAATCTAATTTAAGGAGGGCCAACATGATAACAGATTGAGTTCAGGACAAATACAATAGCAGCAGAGTCAGGGGCTTTATAACAGGGCAACCTAGAGCAAGAAGGTACGGAAGCGTAGAGCTGCCACCCAGGTAAAAAAAAATCTGAGCTTTATCACGTTTGTACAATACACTTTTCACGTTCTTACAATATAATATCACGTTTGTACAATATAATATCACGTTTGAACAATATAATATCACATTCTTACAATATAATAGCACGTTTGTACAATATAATATCATGTTTGTACAATATAATTATCACGTTATTACGTGAAAACTTTATTGTTTAGGCTACGTTTACCTGGTGCGATCAGAGCGTGAGAAAATGTCTCGTTTACCAGAGTTAATTAAGTTCTATTTTATGCTTGGATTGAGACATGGGGAAATTTTGCAGCTACTGATCAGCTTGGACAATGTTGTTATCAGCATGCCAGTTTTCAGGTAGGCGGGCTCTTCGCACCTGACAATAAAGTTTTCACGTAATAACGTGAAAAGTATATTGTACAAACGTGAAAAGTATATTGTACAAACGTGATATTATATTGTAAGAACGTGATATTATATTGTAAGAACGTGAAAAGTATATTGTACAAACGTGATTTTTTTTTTACCTGGGTGGCAGCTCTACGCTTCCGTAAGAAGGAGACTTAAAAAAAAATAATAAAAAAAAATGAGTTTGACTTGCTGTTCACCCTCTCAGCAAGAAAGTGTTACCCTGTTTAACGGAGAGATTTTTTCAACAAATTTTTAGACATAATAGTTTTGATAACTCATTTCTAATAACTGATTTATTTTCTCTTTGTCATGATGACAGTAAATAATATTTTACTAGATATTCTTCAAGACACTTCTATACAGCTTAAAGTGACATTTAAAGGATTAACTAGGTTAATTAGGTTAACTAGGCAGGTTAGGGTAATTAGGCAAGTTATTGTATAACGATGGTTTGTTCTGTAGACTATCAAAAAATATATAACTTAAAAGGGCTAATAATTCTGACCTTAAAAATGTTTATTATTATATTATATTATAGCCGCAATAAAACAAATAAGAATTTCTCCAGAAGAAAAAAATGTCAGACATACTGTGAAAATTTCCTTTGCTTTCCTTTCCTTTGAAAATTTGCCCTGTTAAACATCATTTGGGAAATATTTAAAAAAGAAAAAAGTCAAAAGGGGGGGCTAATAATTCTGACTTCAACTGTATATCTTAAAAGCTGAATATCGTCTTAAAGCTGAATAAGTGAGATTTTGATTGATGTATGATTTTTGTTAGGTGCCTGTGCGGCCTCCCACTTTGAGAACCACTGGTGAGTTTGTGGAGATGTGTATGTGAAGCTGAAGAGAGGTAAAAGTTGCACCCCCCCCCCCCCCCCCCACACACACACACACAAAAGAGCTCATAATACAAACCACATGAAAATAAATTTTATTATTAATTAATTGTTTAATTATAAAATTATTAGAATAAAAATATAATATACCTGCCCCCTTTCAAATGTTAATGGATAAACACAGAGCTGTGCTTAAATAAACGTTCAAACTTGTTAAGATACATGAGTCAATTAACTGCAATTAACTGTTTTATTACTAAAGTAATCAGAATTATCTGAGAAGAGTACATTTAAGCCATGTCCACATGCACATGGTTGTTGTTTTTTTAATTAATTTCTACCCATTTAAAGAATCCACATCCACATTAAAATACAACAATCCTGAAAAAGGGAAATGACGGCACACAATCTTACATCAAATAAAGGAGAAAACAGCGATGAGGTAAAATCTCCCAACATAACACTGTAACCAGAGTGTCTCAAAATCTTCACCATGCAATGGGTTTTCACAAATATTCAGTTTTAGTGACCTGATACTGCATTTACATGAGGACAAGTGGCCAAACTGCATAGCAAAAGCTGCAGCCTGAGGTTTAGAAAGTAGTCTTGTGTGCCTCAGTGGCTTGTTGTTAATGTTGAGTTTTAGTGTGTGATCATGTGACAGACTGTAAATTTAACAGTAAAATATAAAAGTTTAAGCAAAAATAGTGCACCCCAATTTATTTTTTTAAATCTTTCTTTTAGTTTTATATTTGAAAAGACCTCAATAATAAATGTGTTCTGTTATATGAACTGAAGTGTGTTCGGTGAGATGCCTGTAGAGGGCGCATTTCACTAGCGCAATGAGGAAGTTTGTTCTGGTCAAAGGGCAATGCTATTAAAGAGAGCGCCTGAACGCATCAGATCCTAATCTGTGTGTATTGCATCTTTCTTACAGGTATGTAAAATCGGTTTTATAACCCAATACTCATTTATATTGAAAATTAAGAGGTTCATAAACATCATAGATGATGGTTGTGCATTTAATGTGATTGTTGAGTTCTAAAAACGAGTACTTTATATGCAGTTCAGTTTATGCAATTCCAAGTTGAGTAATAGAGTTTACACTGCATAATACTTTAGAAACACAATGTGTTAATAATAGATGTTAAACAACTTTTCTGTATTTCCTGTATAATGTTGATAGATTTGTCGGGTTAAACTGGATAATGTGCTATACTGATGTTACTGCAGTTAAAGAGCCCCTATTATGGGTTTTTGAAAATGCCCTTCCATGTAGTGTGTAACACAGCTCTGAGTGAAGTGAAATATCCAGCTAAGGCTTAAATCTGTAAGTGTACAGTGTTTAAAACTATTGATTTATCTATAAAAGAGTCGACTCATAGTGCTTCAAACGAGTCGTCTTGATAACGAGTCATTAGGTGTTTCGTGATGACGCGACTACGAAACACAAGTAGTTGCGCACGCAAACCCGGGAGATTTGAAACCTGCGGCCCCGCCCTCTAACACAGAAAAAAAGCCACACACAGAGACACCGGTCGAATGAAGTCACGCTGTGCAGATGGATATTATTGACAGTCTACCCAAAGATGAAACCTAAGCATTATAGCCCAGCTTTGAGCAGTTCGAGTGCTTCTGGAAACTACATGCTTACAAAGAAGACTTCATCGGCCGTTTGTTAAAGGAAGGATCAGTAAAGACTGGCAGAACATGGATCAGTTTCTTCCTCCATTTCACAAGTGTAAGTACGTGCGATTAAAACACTATAAAGCGTGTGTGCACTGTGACTACTTTTATATTGTTGATTAGCTGCTGGGCATTTCACTTTGTCTCGCGCTGAAGGTTGTCAGTGTCGACCAATCAGTGTCGACCAGTGCAGGCTGTCATTGGTCCAATCAGAGCAGATTAGCTTCGCGCTGAGGAGGGGTTTGGGAACAAATGAATCACTGAACGATTCATATGGGAGTCACTGGAATAATTAGGTAAAAATAAATGCAGATTATAAGACCATGACAGTGTTTTTTGACCTTGCATGCATATTAGACTTGTTGGAGACCCTTACAACCAAAATATGACCCTATTTCATGTATAATATGGGCTCTTTAAGGTGTAAAAGGGAAAACATAAAATGCTGGTAGTCTTGAAGGGTTAAACACATTATACATAGGTAAACGAAGACTAGATTTTGATTGTTTATTTAATCAAATTTATAATGTTGTTGTACTCTAGTGATGCTGATTTTCATTTGTATAAAACCTCACCATATCTAAAATAGATAAGTGTATCATTAAGATAAATTTATGTGTGAATATGGTGGCATATGGTGGTGCTAAGACACAAAACATGTTGAATAGTATACAGATGTTTATTGCTGCTTTAAAATGTATAAAGAGAAAATGTTAAGGTATTACGTTTATTGACTTCATGGATGAAAATTGTAATACTGTCATTTGAATTGTCCAGAAAGCATAACCTGTGAAGGAATAATGTTAATAGTTATTGACTAAACGTTTTGCACTTGCTGTTTATTTTGAAAAAGGGGAAAAGCTATTAAAGAAAGCGCCAGAACGCAGCAGATTCTAATCTGTGTTTATTGCATCTTTCTTACAGTTACTGGCTCTTATGCTTCACTGTCTGGGGCTGGTAACAATTACATGATGTCTGTCTTGTTTCAGATCACTTTTGGTTGTCTCTGCTGTGGCAAATGACGTTAAAGGTCTGAGGAGAGCGAAGAATACCCAAGATGCCATCCATGTTTATGGGCTTTGCGTCAGGTGGCCAGGAGAAACGAATCCTCTGTAGGAGAGCCGTGATGAACAAGAAGAGCTCCGTTCTTGCCAGTGTCTCACCCAGACAAGCCCTCGGTCCTGATAAAACACAAACACATCCAGCAACTATTGCTTGTGCCTAAAGGGTTAGTTCACTCAAAAATGAAAATGCTCATGTCCTTCGAAACCCCTGAGCTCTTCATCTTCTGAAAATAAAATAATTCCTTACATTTATATAGCGCGTTTCTGGACACTCCTCATCCACTACCAGCATACAGCATCCACCTGGATGATGCGACGGCTGCCATACTACACAAGACCACACACCAGCTGATTGGTGGAAAGTGATGAAGCCAATTATGATATGGGGATGGTCAAGGAGGCCATGATGGACAAAGGTAAGTGGGCAAATTTGGCCAGGATGCCGGGGTTTAACCCCTTCTCTTTTTCAAAGAACATCCTGGGATTTTTAGCAACCAGAGAGTCAGGACCTCGGTTTAACGGTCTCATCCAAAAGATGGCGCTCACTGAGCAGTATAAAGACCACATCAATTTATAGAACTCAGGTTGAGCACCCCCTGCTGGTCTCACTAACACCATTTCCGGCAGCAACCTAGCTTTCCCATGTGGTCTCTTATCCAGGTACTGACCAGGCACAGCCCTGCTCAGCTTCAGCAGGGTTTCCGCAGGGTCTTAAAAATCTAAATTTAAGGCCTTAAAAGGTCTAAAATTGGCTGTTCTAGGTCTTAAATATTTTACACAGGTCTTATTTTTCCGATGTCCATGTAACACTACATCTAATGCTCATTTTAGATGTTTTCTTGGTGTTGTAGTTCTTTATTTCATTAGTCCAATTGTAATTTGCAGTATCACAACTACAAATGAGACCAACATGCACTAGCCAATCAGCTTTCTGTTATTAAATTATTATTCTGTTCGCTTTGTGTGCATGCGAGTGCGACATGATTTCGGCTGGCGGAGCTCACAAAATGTTTTGAGACTCGAGTGAACAGTTTGCGCGGCGTTTGATTTGAGTTGAGTATGAAACACTTTGAAGAGATTTTGTCTGATACAAGTATGACTGTACAGACATCTTAACGATCCGTCTATGCGTGATCATAGGAAGAACTAGATGACCAATAATTCTTGGCTAGATATTGCAACAGCAGTAGGAAACGAGGAAAGTTTTTGTAAAGGTTTGGAAAAACCTGAGGGATAAGTTTGTTGAAACAAAAAAAAAAAAAGGCCATGGCAAATGTGGAGTCCCAGGAGGTTTTATTATTACAGAAACATGTTTTTCCACCATTTATAGGTTTTACACTGATGTATAGGCCTATATTACAATTTTGAATTTAAAACAATTTACAAGTCTCAAATTAAAATTAAGTAACAAATTATGTCTTTGATACAGTTGAAGTCAGAATTATTAACCCCCCTTTGAATTTTTTGTTCTTTTTTATATTTCCTAAATGATGTTTAACAGAGTAAGGACATTTTCACACTATGTCTGATAACATTTTTTAATCTGGAGAAAGTCTCATTTGTTTTATTTCAGCTAGAATAGAAGCAGTTTTTATTTTTTTAAAACCCATTTTGAGGTCAATATTATTAGCCCCTTTAAGCTATATATTTTTCCAATAGTCTACAGAACAAACCATCATTATACAATAACTTGCCTAATTACCCTAACCTGCCTAGTTAACCTAATTAACCTAGATAAGCCTTTAAATGTCACTTTAAACTGTATAAAGGGGCTTGAAAAATATCTAGTCAAATAATATTTACTGTCATCATTGCAAAGATAAAATAAATCAGCTATTAGAAATGAGTTATTAAAACTATTATATTTAGAAATGTGTTGAAAAAAAAATCTCTCCGTTAAACAAAAATTGGGGGAAAAAAAATAAACGGGGCGAATAATTCAGGGGGGCTAATAATTCTGACTTCAACTGTAACTGTAAAGGAATATATAAACCAGTTTACAATATATTGATGCACCGGGAGAAGAGCAGCGCACCAAGTCTAGCAGGGGGGGTGTGTGAGGCGCGCGGGTTTGTTTTTTTCTGCGCACATGCAGAGATGCGTCTGTTTGCTTTTTGATTAAACTACATTGCTTTCACCCGCGTTGATTTGATTGCACATAGAGAGCAACGTCTTTATTCCGGGAGTACCACTCTTAATAAATACACTTGCATATGAAGTAGTTCATATCTCAAAGCGTTTACTGGGGCACTGGTGATGTTTACTGGAGCACGTGCCCCAGTAAATTGGGTCTAGCGACGCCCCTGGTATAGATCATTGCACATCGCTTAAGAATGTGCACCTTAGGGGGCATTCACATATTGCGTCTAAAAGTGTATGGAAAGCTTAAGGCACGTCACTTCCTATACAATTTTTAATGTGCTTTGCACTCACGCTCCTGTGGACTCATGTTGTTGCTATATGACCATCAACCATTTTCTCAGAGTATGACAATCAAGTTTTATTTATTAAATTTAAAAAGAGTTGCAGAGTTTGGGTGCTCTGATTGTCTGAGGCAATTAGTCTACTGTTATTAATGAACATTCCATGCAAATTATGAACCTGATTGGTTAGTTCTAATCACATGACCCACTTGCTATGTTCTGAAGTTGTAAATTGCGCCTGGAAAACGTGATATATGAACAGCCCCTTATACTGACACTAAGGAGAAGGAACTGTTGCACAAAGTTATTATTTTCATTTATTTTTATGTGCACACAAAAGTATTCTAGTAGCTTGATAATATTCTGATTGAACCACTGTGGTCTATGGTAGATGGGGAGCTCTCAGATTTCCTCTGAAATATCTTAATTTGTGTTCAGAAGATGAACAAAAGCGTGGTGGCGCAGTAGGTTATGCTGTCACCTCACAGCAAGAAGGTCGCTGGTTCGAGCCTCGGCTGGGTCAGTTGGCATTTCTGTGTGGAGTTTGCATGTTCTCTCTGCGTTCGCGTGGGTTTCCTCCGGGTGCTCCGGTTTCCCCCACAGTCCAAAGACATGTGGTACAGGTGAATTGGGTAGGCTAAATTGTCTGTAGTGTTTGTGTGAATGAGTGTGTATGGATGTTTCCCAGAAATGGGTTGCAGCTGGAAGGGCATCCGTTGCGTAAAAAAAATGCTGGATAAGTTGGCGGTTTATTCCGCTGTGGCGAGCCTTGATTAATAAAGGGACTAAGCCGAAAAGAAAATGAATGAATGAATGAAGATGAACAAAAGTCTCAAGGGTTTGAAATGGCATGAGGAGTAATTGATGATTTTAATTTTTGGGAGAACGAATCCTTTAAATATGTAATTGATTTAACAAACAGCTGACTCACCCAGTGAAAAGGGAATGAAAGACTCCGGCTTGCTGAAGTGTCCATTCTCATCCAGGAAATTCTCTGGGTTAAATGTGTTCGGATGCTTCCAGTGCTCCTTATTGCTAAGAATAGCAGCTAAGTTCATTAGTACTATAGTTCCCTGTATGAGGAAAAGATTGGCAGAGTTTAAATACATTTTTTTCCCAGATTAAATTATTTTGTGTAGAGTACCTTATCTAAATGCATATATTGTATCATATAATAGAATATTTTAAGGTGGTAATTGGAAGCACATGCATGCTTTTTTTTTCCTCTTTAGTTTGTTATATAGCCTACCTACATTATTACTGTGTATGTACTAGGGTTGTCACAATACTAAAATTCGGTACCAATTGATACTGAAATTTTAAAAACGTCTATTTTCCGCTAACATTTGAGCACTGTTAAGCGCGTTCCTAAACACAGCTGATTTGCCATTGTGTTCACGTGCTTAACAGAAAAGACTGTGATTGGTCGTGAAGGTCATCAGTTCACCCATGGAGTGTTTCAAAGTCACGTCAATCAACTGGTTTGTCTATAAGCTGACTTATGAGTGATCCGCTGATTAATCACAGCTTTAAAACGCCTTAAGTGTTCCTGTATCTGTGGTTGGGTTAGGGTTTGTGATTGGCAGTGAAGGTCATCAGTTCACCGAGCTCACTTCTGTTTACGCTGTCATTTCTGCTAAGCACATGAACACAGGTGCAAATCATGAGTGTTTGGGAACGTGCTCAAATGTTATCGGGAAAACCTTTTTTTTCTGTCAAGCTTTCCCTGTGGAAAATCCTGAAAAAATAATTTGCATTCATGCCCAGGAGATTCTGTGTGTGTACATGAAAAAAAAACACTAAAAGGTGGTTGATGGGGAAATCCCCATAGGGGAAGTTTCAACATAGCATTTCCGCTTTTACCCTCGAGGAACGAGGGTTGCGTCATTAACCGGAGCATTCTGTGGAATGACTAAAAGCTACCAGTAAGATTGTGAAAAACTGTACATTTCTAGTCAAACCATTCTTCTGCAATCTTATTCCAAAAATGGAAATAAGGGCAGTATTACAGTTTTTCTCAATTGGTTTGGCTCATTTCTTGAAACAAACCTCCAAACCACTTGGCAATTATTCACAACAGACTTGAATTTCTCATTCATTTCATCAAATTACAAATGTCTAAGTACATCTTTGCAAATGATTAAGAACAGCCTACATTTTTCCAAGTGAATAGATCTTGTTGATCTAAACTGATTGTTAATTCTCAGTCTAACGGTTGTTCTCTCCAAAATGTGTCTGCGTCATTTCATTGTACATGTCATTACATGCACAATAGTCTGTTCAATTGTCAAAATTAGTCAAGACCATAATACCATGAATACCATACAGTAGGTGAATCCTTGGAACATTTGATTACAATTTATTACAGCTATTTATTCTATTTGCTCTGATATATGGAAGTTACTTTGTGTGTGGTTGATCATTACAATAAAAAAAAGGAGTTACCATTTCCTTGGCAGTATGAGTGCAGTGTGTGATGTCAAACCTTGGAGGCTACTCTTACCCTAAAATGCTATTTCTTTTTGTCAGTTTTATACACAATTGTATTCTGTTAGCTAGACAAAAACAGTGTAGTAACCATTGTCAATGAAGGACTGGGCTAAGTCTGTAAGGTGGACATGATGGATATTTTAGTGGTACTTTGCCATAATGACAAAACATCTAAACATTTTGACTTGCAGTGCTTACACAATGCTAAATGGAAGCATTTTGGGGCCACCGACTGTTTAAATGAGAAGGAAATTTAGTTTTGACACAAATGAACTGTTTTGGGAAAGGTATGAGCTTTTGCAAAAGAGCTATAGTGTTGTGCTAAACTGTAACACTGTTTTGCCAAATGATCTGTAATTTCTGTTTCAAGAAATCAGTCAAACCAATGGAGAAAAACTGTTACTGTTGTGCTTAACAGTAGTGAAATACAATATTGACAATTCAGGATTCAATGATGAATACTGAATAAACATTGATTAAATTATTCTGATTGATTAAAACCCCAAATCCACACACCAGGCCCTGATCTAATCAGTATCTGACTTTGGAGTCAGTATGGACCTTCTTTGGTAAAAAAAGACATGCCATATCATTTTCATTCCAACAGTGGCATTGTATGTCTTTTCTCATTCAGATCATGCACCTAAATCATGATTTTAAAAGCAATAACAGCATTAAACACTGGAATTGTCTTACTCAAAGACATAACAGTGATAAAACATGAGCAAAGTTAGAAGGGCTGCAACAACTAATCGATAATTATCAATAATGAAATTTACTGTCAACGAACATGCTGAAGACCGTGACGACAAGATACACAGCTGCTAAATTATTGGACAGAACCACAAAAAAAAAAAAAAAACATGCACCCTAGTCCTCCAATGTATGAAAAAAAAAACCTGTATAGCCTTCCACAGTCAGCTTTGTTGTGTCAAACACTAACAGTCATCCAGAAACATGGATTTTCCTACCACTGCTATGCTGATGATACCCAGCTATACCTCTCTTTTCACCCTGATGATCCCTCGGTTCCAGCTCGCATTGCAGCTTGCCTGTCAGACATTTCACACTGGATGAAAGATCATCATCTTCAGCTTAACCTCACGAAAACGGAAATGCTTGAAGTTTCTGCCAACCCGACTCTTCACCATAACTTTTCAATCCAGATGGATGGAGCAACCGTTACTGCATCCAAAATGGTCAAAAGCCTTGGAGTAACGATTGCTGACCAACTAAACTTCCCTGACCACATTTCTAGAACTGCTCGATCTTGCAGATTCGCACTCTATAACATCAGAAAGTCCGACCCTTCATATCTGAACATACAGCTCAACCCATTGTTCAAGCTCTTGTCCTCTCCAAACTGGATTATTGCAACTCTCTACTAGCCGGGCTTCCAGCTAGTTCTATCAAACCTCTTCAGCTGCTTCAGAACGCAGCAGCAAGAGTGGTCTTTGATGAACCCAAAAGAGCACGTCACTCCGCTACTCACCCGTTTGCACTGGCTGCCAGTTTCTGCTCGCATCAAATTCAAAGCTCTGATGTTTGCTTACAAAGCGACCTCTGGCTTTGCTCCTTCGTATCTGCTCTCACTTCTGCAGATTTATGTGCCCTACAGAAACTTGCGTTCTGTGAATGAACGTCGCCTCGTGGTTCCAGCCCTAAGAGGGAAGAAATCACTTTCCCGAACTCTCACATTCAATCTGCCCAGTTGGTGGAATGAACTCCCTAACTACATCAGAACAGCAGAGTCACTTGCTGTCTTCAAGAAACGGCCAAAAACTCAACTATTTAGTCTCCACTTTCCTTCCTAATCTGTAACTGCCTCTCTGGCTATACCACTAACTGTACTCTTTTTCAAAAAAAAATAAAAAACATTACTAATGCTTTGCTTTTTAGACTTTACACACCTGAAACTTGTCTATAGCACTTGTTCACTGCTGCTCTTATAGTTGTGTAAATTGCTTCCTTGTCCTCATTTGTAAGTCGCTTTGGATAAAAGCGTCTGCTAAATGACTAAATGTAAATGTAAAATGGTATAGTTTAAGTGTTTTGGTTTAAACTGTTTGCTAACTTGGGGACATTCAAGCTAGATCAGTTCATTTGAGATGGTTGTCAGGATTTACAGTGAATTATAACATATAACTTATTTCACTCAAATTCCATATTTTATTTACCTGAGGAATGTTGTATCCGTGTAGTTTTGTGGGTAGAATGGTTTGATGCATCAGAAAAGGTACAATGTTTGCACATCGCTGAATCTCGTAAACAGTGGCGAGAGTGTATGGTAGTTTGTCACGGTCATCCATGCTGGGCAAGCGGTCGTAACCCAGAACCCGAACAATCTCCTTATGACATCTTTCTGTGTTAGGCGACAAAATGTTAGGGGGGGGTTAAGGACCCATCAAACACAAAATGTTCTTCTTACATCCCCATATGGATACCATTATGTTGTTTATTAATCAATAAAGAATATTTCTCCATGAAGTTTATCCAAAAACTAAACTTCTCAGAATGTTGCAGGGAGGAATTCTTCATGGAACAACTTAAGCCCTGTTCACACTATGAGATTTCATCCATGATTTGGTCATCTGAGACAAATTTGGAAAATCCTAAAAAGTTCCTAAAATACTAGGCTAAAATCTGTGATCTTTGTTACTTGGTTTAAAATGTTCACCAACAGCCGCTTAATGGCCATTGCAATCAGATTATCCCTTCAGGGAAGTTCTTGTAGTGTCAGAACATTTCTGTCACTTTCCTGCAGTGTTCATACTGCCATGGGGGAATGCAGACATCCCAAGTTGGAAAAAGTCATTTCCGGGGGACACAGAGATGATTTGTAGGTCGGGAAGAAGAGCGGTGAGGGCGTGTGCGTGCGATGTACCTGAAGAGCGGTGGGGGTGAGTTACGTGCGACGTACCTGAAGAGCAGTGGGGGTTGAGTTGTGTCTGACGTACCTGAAGAGCTGGGAGGGATGCGGTGGAGACTATTTAAAGACCGGGCAGGATTCGCAAGATTTTCGGGAGATTATCATTCGTTTCCAGCAGTCTCTATGCATTAGAGACTCACAAAACTTCCGGGAGACTTGGGATGTCTGGAAATGTCAATTTTTTTTTTCTTCCTGGGTTTATTATTGAGGCACATCATGCAAAATCACCTCTGCAGATTGGTTATGTTTGCAATCAACCAGAACATGGGATGGGAAACTCCAGGGGTCTGTTCTCTGTACCTCGCTTAAATGATCTAAGATGATTTGGCAGATCCTGGATCTGTTAATCTTGATAATTGATCTCTGGCTAATTTGGTTCTTCAAACAAGTTCACGTATCAGATTAAAATGTCTAGATGAACTGATCTGAGATCGCTGCGTGTGTTGTAAAGGACAGATCTATCGTCCTCAAAATCATGATCAGCACTGAATTGATTGGCTGACGACACAGCAGCATAATGACATCATCTGATTAATATTCAATTATCCATGTGAGCAAAATTACATGAAATTAGCAGTAAATGGTTTGTTAAATATGACACGCAATAACTTTTCACATTTGTTGTGAGCTGCAGGCTTTACACTTTTAAGAGTATTCATCATGTATTTCAAGGCATATCAATGTATTTAGTTCTACATTTAGAGGAGATTTTCTTTATTATAGTAGCCTAAGTCTACTCAAGTTTTTTAATCGGCGTGAGGAATAACTGTATAAATTAATTTTGCATCAAAAAAGCACTTTGATATCAGTAAAGGTGTCAATCACCGGCATATTAGTGATCAAAACACGTGCATGACTGCATAAATTATTATCTTTTTTTTTTAAGTGGAATATTGTGCATGTACGCGTTTGTATGAAAAAGTTAATATCAATAAATTTTCTCTTTGAACCAGCAGGTGGCAGTCTTTTACTTTTGTTTCGGAGTGCAGATTGCATACGTTTTATTAATATATTTTTATTTAACTATATATATATATATATATATATATATATATATATATATATATATATATAGTTAAAAAAATATATATATACTATTTTCCCAAGTATAACTACTATAAGAAATTATCAGCATTTGGTACATACTTATCTTTGTATGTATTATCTTTGCTTGAACTGACCCGATCTAATCCTGTTTAAATGAAATGAGCCTGCTCCCGACCAGATTTGAGCTAGCAGAAATGTTGCTATGACAACAACTCTCAGATGAGTTTTGAAGAACGAAACGATCCTGGATCATGTCAAATCGTCAATAACCAAATCCAGCTAACTGAGTAATCCACGTACGAAGAACGGACCCCAGGTTAGTTGGCTTCTGTGTTTGGCACTTCTTCATTGTTGTTCAGTGTGACAACAGATCTTATAGTAGGCTTGTTTGAGATGAACAAAATCTGCACAGAACCGATCACCTTGAGCAGTATATAACAAATGTGTCTGACTTGAATCCGCCTTGTTCTGATGTCATGCTGATGTGAGCCGAAAAAAGGCAGCTACATTAGATTAATGACCCTTTTGAAAGGGTACCAAACACGAGAAAGGGTACCAAAAGGCGGAGCCACACGCGCAGCTGAACGCTATTGGTTTACAGAGATACGTCATTCGCTTACGCAACAAGCCAGAATGAAAACAAAAAACCCACCATGTTTGAATTACACAGCAAGAGATTATAGCGGAGTTATAAATACATATAATAACGAGCCATGGTCGATCTGTGCTCAAACAAACCTTGTCGTCGTGTTGATGAACAGTCACAAAGCCAAGAAGAAGAGCAGATTTACCCTGTGCCCTGTAGTTTTTTACGAGCCAGTCTGAGGCGCGAGCGGTTTCGCTTTCTTGCTAGCGCTCGCGCGCGTCTAACATTATATCTGAAATAACAAACTTCTTAAGCTGATGATAATAACCTGCGCTTGATTATTGACGTGCTTTTGAAACCCGATCCTGTCAGACACTGACAAACGCGAGAGTGAAGCACGAAAAAAACAAGGGAGGAGCCGGAAAAAAAGGAGCTCATTATTTTTTCAGCGAACGCGAACAAAATGCCATGTATAACTAACTTATTATCTTCACATTTTGGACTAATATGAACTCAGAATGATGGAATTACTCTCTAACAGAGGCTACATGTGCTGCTGAAGATTACAGACACAGATAAGAGGTTTTCACTGACTGTGGGCTATATTTTGTGTTGTTTTGAACCTAAATACTGACGAAATGTCTGCTATGTGTAGTTCTTCTGTAGTTGGTAACATATCGGAGACTGTAAGGGGCTGTATGTGTTCATATATGTTGCATTTATTTATTTAATATAATTACAGACGTTACAGTAGGCTGTTTCGCACTGTCTTTGATCTGCAGGTATAATCAACTCATGTTCATTAAAAAGTTAGTAATAAACATTTCTACACTAGTGTTTATGTGTATGAAGCATCTGTTTTGTGAGAAGTGCTTTTCATATGATATGTAAGTGCCCCATACAACTTTATTGTAGACATTTCCTCGAGCTAGAATGACGTCGACTGAAACTTTCTGTCATACACCACGCCCACCAAAAGGGTACCCTTGTTAGTGGAAATGCAAGCCTGATAAAGGTGACCTGTACCATACCGAACCGTACCGTACCAGTCAGTGGAAATGAGCCATAAGCTCTATGGTTCAGTAGCCCTCCATCAACTGCACACACTTAAATCATGATGGGAAACGACTAGCTGACAACACGACTTAATGCTTAATGGATGAGACTAGATGAGATTAATCATTTACTAGTCCATTATCTTTATTTTTTTGGATTTACATAAGAGCAAAAACACTACATGCATTTATGTCATATTCATGTGGTGTGATTTGTGCAGTTTGACCAAACCATTGTTAAGCAACATTTGAAGGGTAAAATCCCACAATCAGGAATGGTTTGTGAGGGCCACAGATTACCCCATACAGATTCCATATAGTGTTCAATGTGGCATAATGACCAGTATAAATTTGCTTTAGTACCTTGTACATCTGGGTTTTGAATCAAGTAGATGAGTCCCCATCTGATGGTGGTTTCTGTGGTGTCGGTTCCAGCAAAAAACAGGTCAGATGCTGACACAACTAGGTTTTCTTCCTGAAACGTGGAGTCTTTGCTTGACTTTTGCTGCTCCAGGTAAAAAAAAAAGTGTTAGTTTGTTGAAACAAAATTAATTGAATACATATGAGAAGCGTTCTTTCATGATCTCACTTTCTCGATCTCCATCAGATAGGCATCAATGAAGTCTCGTGGACTGTCTGGATCCAGAGTTTGTCTGTGTTCTTTAGCTTCGCCCTGGATAAAACCCGATACCTCAATGGCATTCTGCTTGATCTTCTGGTGTGGACCAGGGAAATGCTTGATGAAGGGGACCAAGTTGAAAATCTAAGACAGATAAACCAGTAATAAATATTCTTAAATTGTCCATTGGATGGTTATTTTGCTTATTTTAAAAATAATATTTTTCTATACATTTTTCTATTAAAAATGATAAATTATTGGAAAATAAATAAATCAGTGTTGCCAACTTAGTGACTTTTCAGACCCCCTCTAGCGACAAATTTTCAAAAAAGTGACTAGCGACAAATCTAGCGAATTTTTTGTGTGTTACTGAAGATTTTTACAGACTGTAATCTGTCAATACTGTACTGTCTCTACTCTTTTCAACGAGCTGCGGGTGATGCCGCCGGCCCCTCACCCACCACAGAGCCAGTGTTGACAACTTAGCAATTTTGTTGCTAGATTTAGCAACTTTTCATACTACCCTAGCAACTTCTTTTTCAAAAGGCACCTAGCAACAAATTTTGCAATTTCTAACATTCATTTGGCTACTTTCAGCAGTTTTTAAAATGTGACTCAAAAGAGCAGTAGCTGTAGGCTTCACATAGTAGAGTAAATTGCTAGCTCAGATTGTGTTTCCCATAACTGTTAATTTACTGATATTTGTTAACATGTATAATTGTTGGTAATTTAGTTAGCAATAAATTCCAATAGTGCTATAATTGTTGTCACTTTCACAAATGTGTTAATTTCACAAGTTAAAAAGAGTAAGTACACAAGCTGTGATTGTTTAAAAGAATACCCTGCTGAAAAATCCAGCTTAAACCAGCTGGATGGTTCAGTATGGTTCAGTAGCCCTCCATCAACTGCACACACCAAAATCATGATGGGAAACGACTAGCTGACAACACGACTTAATGCTTAATGGATTATTTGGCTACTTTCAGCAGTTTTTAAAATGTGACTCAAAAGAGCAGTAGCTGTAGGCTTCACATAGTAGAGTAAATTGCTCTAAATTTAGAGTAAATTGCTAGCAATAAATTCCAATGGTGCTATAATTGTTGTCACTTTCACAAATGTGTTAATTTCACAAGTTAAAAAGAGTAAGTACACAAGCTGTGATTGTTTAAAAGAATACCCTGCTGAAAAATCCAGCTTAAACCAGCCTAGGCTGGTTGGCTGGTTTTAGCTGGTTGACCAGCCTGGTTTTAGAGGGGTTTTGGCCATTTCCAGGCTGGTTTCCAGCCATGTCCAGCCTGGTCTTAGCTGGTCAGGCTGGAAAATGACCAGCTAAATGGAGCTAAAACCAGCTTGACCAGCCTGGTTTAAGCTGGACTTAGCTGGTTTTGGCTGGGCTCCCAGCCTGGCTAGGCTGGTCAAGCTGGTTTAGCTGGTCACATTCCAGCCTGACCAGCTAAGACCAGGCTGGAAATGGCTGGAAACCAGCCTGGAAATGGCCAAAACCCCTCTAAAACCAGGCTGGTCGACCAGCTAAAACCAGCCAACCAGCCTAGGCTGGTTTAAGCAGTTTTTTTCAGTAGGGTATAACTATTCATTATCAGTGCTATATTTAAAAATCAAAAAATTCTTATCGAAAAGAGTTAGTATTACTTTTACAAATAGTCAACTCTATTTATCTTACAAATCTAAATGGACATATATATTCAAATAATGTTTCTGCTGAGATGGCCAGTCAATTTGAGCAAACATTAATTATTTTGTATACTACATAAAGATGTAGTTTTAAGTTGCGATTACGTTGTCATCACGCAGAGTATTATATTAATAATAACCTATTTATTGTAGCTCTGGATGTAATGTTTTAATATAATATATCAAACGGCACCTCAGAGAGTAAAGACATGACGGGCTTACGCTTGTCAGATACTCCGTGATGACATCACTGATGTGCAAATTAGTGCGTGACATCATCTGGCAACATTTAGCTACTTTTCGGGCAGGCTTTAGCTACTTTTCATTGGAAATAGTTGGCAACACTGCCCAGAGCACTGACAGGTGGCCCAGTCCTCATACAGCAGTCTCTCCCACCTGCAGCCTGACAGCAGACCACCCCTCGGCATACTGACGGCAAATGATTTAGCACCGGCAGTGTGAAGGTATTTCCCTTGTACAGTCAAACCGACCTGCTTCTCCTTTATGTTCACAATTTAATTTGACCGTTTATTCTTTTCTTATTCACAATCACAGATATTTTAGTGACAATTTCAGCACTTGTCTGAGTTTATTACGTCTGAGAGATTACTGCAAATTCAACATCTTTAATGATATACTGTATTCAAACAGCAATACATTTTGTTAAATGGACATGCTTACATAGAGTAGTGCAAATATAAATACCCCTTTATTGACCATAGGCTGTTATACAGAAATGGTAGAACGTGATGACGTCAGTAATATGCAAATTAGAGTATGACGTAATCTAGCGACTTTTCGGGCAGAGCTTAGCGCCTTTTCGTTGAAAATAGTTGGCAACAGTGAAATAAATACCACGAAGATGAAGATGCAAAAGGAAAGACAAAAATAAAATGAGATCATACCTGTCCTGTAGTTGATCCTGCAAGCATCATGTTTTCATTCAGGATTTTCAAAAGGTATTCAAAGCGTTTGTTATCGTACTCAAAGCGATCTCCAAACACGATGGAGCAGATAATGTTGGAAATGGCATTCTGTAGGGCATGCTGGGGATTCATTGACTTGCCTACAAATAAAAATAAGAGACTATATCCAATGTGATATTATTTAGGCAATCAGAAATATGCAAAAAATAATATGCAAAAAGAAGCCTGAACCTACAACACTTACTGAATACTACAGCACTATCGCAAATCCAAAATGCTTCGTAAAAGGTTTCAGAAAGCACAGAAGAGCTTGTTTACTGCCTCACATAGTTTAATCTGAGCATGAATATTTCATACCTTCATCTTTGAGTATTTCAGCAATCAGATATCGGCTTTCCTCTAACACACGATCTTCTACTGTTTTTTTCCCCAGACCAAAGTTTCTGAGTGTGTGCAGAGCAAACCGTCTCTGCTGCCTCCAGGAGTTGTTAAATGTGACCATCACGATACCTAAGAAAGAGAGAAACAGACCTTCAAACCTACACATCTTTGGCACAATGACATGCTTTCATTTAGCTCCCAAGATCAACTGTACACTCAAAAATTAAGCTTGGATTTGATCCAGACAGCAGGTCTACCTTTATTTTAGTTTCTACGCTGAATGAGTTATTTTACAGACAAAAATTACGTCAAAACAACAGGTTTAAGCTGAGATAAGAAAGTATTACTACACACAGGAGCTTGTGTGAGGACAAAAAAAGGACAAATGTCATGCACTGTTTGCTGGCTGCCCAGCATCCTCTATTAACAAACTTCAATTAGTACAAAATGCAGCTGCCAGAGTTCTAACCAGGTCTAAAAAATTTGATCACATCACCCCAATTTTATCCTCCTTACACTGGCTGCCTGTTAAGTTTCGTGTTGAATTTAAAATATTGCTTCTTACATATAAAGCTTTAAGGTCTCAAAACTCAGGGCTTCTGGTAGTACCTAGAATAGCAAAGTCGAGTAAAGGAGGTCGAGCCTTCTCATTTATAGCTCCTAAACTCTGGAATAGACTTCCTGATAACATGCGAGGCTCAGACACACTCTCCCAATTCAAAACTAGATTAAAGACCTATCTGTTTAGTAAAGCATACACTTAGTGCACCACTTAGTGGGGTTCCACACAGGTTATGCATCTTGTTTATTTACACTATGAACAGCAGCTACGCTAATTATTTTCTTTATTCTCCATTTCCACCTGGGGATACTCTTCCCGAGGCCCTCAGACTATGCAGAGTCACTGACTCGATCCAAGACCAACGACGAGGTGATCCCAAGGTTTCCATATCCTGGACCAGGCCGTATCCTGAGCAGCTACTGTGGTGGTCATGGAGGAGTGGAGAACATGAGACTGATTCCTGTGACGCTCCAGAGACAGACGAGTCTTTGCTGAGGCCAGCTTCCAGCCTCCGCCGCTGAGATTGCAGCTCTGCACAAGACGTTTGGCCAGCGGAGAAATTAAAATGGTCATGCCCAACTGAGCCTGGTTTCTCTCAAGGTTTTTTTTTCTTCACTTCCACCATTAGTGAAGTTTTTTTTCCCTCTCCGCTGTCGCCACTGGCTTGCATGGTTCGGGATCTGTAGAGCTGCGCATCGATGGATTTGCTCTTCAATATTTGGACTCTCAGTAGTGATTATTAAACCACACTGAACTGAGCTGAACTGAACTGAACTTAAACACTACAAACTGAACTACACTGTTCCTATTTACCATGACCTTTTATGTGAAGCTGCTTTGACACAATCTACATTGTATAAGCGCTATACAAATAAAGGTAAATTGAATTGAATTGTCTTGAAATGCTAAATATAAACAGTGTGGTAACCACAGTACAAGCAGAATAATTGACTCTGGTCAACTGAATTATTAGAAAATAATGCATGCTTCGAATAATGGCCACATCCCCACTTCATCTGTGCATTATTTCAATAAATAATTAATAGAACATCCTAAATTATTCCTTACATAAAGGTATTGTCATAAAAAGTTGTAGTTTTAATATCTGTTCTCTGAAAAGTTCGTTTTTTCCATTACATTTCTATTAGGGCTGCACAATATATGGCTTCATCATCAATATTGCAATGTACACATCCGCAATACTTCACATCGTGAAGTCCAGTGTGCATTTTAGTGGATAAGGTACAATATTTTGTCATTGCGAAGAATATCCATAATGTTTATTATTTGCATATTGTACTTTTTAAGTATTTCAAGAGAGTTTAAAGGCACAATACATTTTAAAACAAAGATTATTTATATTTAAATATTTACAAGGTGAAGAATATACAGTGATGTTTTACTAAGTAATTTATCTATGCATGATGCAGATGTGCTGCCCTCCATAATCATTCTAAAATGACAAATTACTTCCAAAAAGAGCTATTCAAGTCATCTGGTCGTGTATATATTGCAACATTTATTCCTATTTTTCAATATCGTGCAGCATGGGCGTTGCTAGATCTATTTTAGGGGGGCTGTATATTTTACTCAGCCCCTCTAAAACTGCGATTATCTCATAAACTGTACACTAAATTATCACCTCAGTCTCCTTAAAATTTGATAAGAAAACGGCGGCAGAATTCGGCTCCTCCCCGTCTTTTGTTTTTCATTTGATCAGCAAACCACAGCTGTGGAAAGCGAGAGAACGAGGTGTGTGTTTATCGATAAATTGTTATAATATCTGCTTATTTGCAGTTCTTTGATATAGATAACCTTGTATAACTTGTATCCCAATGTCATTCAGGAGCAGTCGGGCTTTCTTTGCGTTCACCTCATCAGCACAGCTGTTTCCTCCAGCGAAAAATGTAACTCTTAACGAACATTTCGCTATTTTTATTTCAAACTTAACCACCAATATTAAACACTTTACAGTTCGTGTGGCATTAACTATACCATACAGTCCTGCACAGAAAGGATTAAATACAGTGGCAGAAGCACTTAGACAATGTACTCATTTTAGCTGTCACTGAGTCACTGACAGAGACAGAAACATCAAGTGTTGTCCAGTATTAAAAAAATACTTCTTTATTATTATCATTCAGATCGTGAAATATGTGAATTAGCCTGTAAGTTTAAAAATATTTATTTATATCTGTGTCATTTAATTAGAAAAGTGGCAGTTTATTTATTTAATACATGGAAACAAAAAATGCACTTGAATATAGAAAGTGGTTTTTACTACAGTAAACAGGTGGGCTAATTGGCTTATTCTGTCTATGTAATACAGTAGAATACTAGTTTACAACACATTAAACAAACATTTGTATTACTATTAATTATTACAAACAAGTGTATTAACTTAATACTTATAAATGTAATATTAGGAGATATATATATATATATATATGTGTGTTTGTGTGTGTGTGTGTGTGTGTGTGTGTGTGTGTGTGTGTGTATAAAATTAGTTTTCTACCTTATAAGGACCTGTGCCCCCCTAAAATGAAAATCCTGAAATCGCCCCTGTCCTGCAGCCTTAATTTTTTATAAAAACTCCTACTCCTATTTTGGAAGAAATATTATTAGGAGTGTTACTGACCGAGTCTCTTAGTTATCCAGTCAAAAAGAGGCGAAGCAGGTTTTCCAGAAAAAACATCCTGAACGTAGGCTTCCTTAGCAAGCTGGATTGTATTAAGCATTATTGCTGGCTTTCTCCCCAAAAAGATAGTGGTCATTTCTCCATATTGAGGCATCTGTATGGAAAACAATTAGGTTCAGGTTCAATGTGTACTGTAACTGAGTAAAGAGGGTACAGCCTGTATGTAATACATTTCATTTTTCATAAAAATTCTTCTGTTTTCTATTGTACTGATTAAAAAAAAAAATACTGGTGAGCACAGGACAATAGATTGTTTTTTAAATACTATTATTATTATTTCAACGTGGAAAGCTAAATAAAGTAAACAGACGTGTTATATTAACAATAATTATTAGCTCACACTTATTAAAGGTACAATTCTCAATTTAATAAACCAAGTTGTTGTTTATAAATAGCTAGTAAGCAAGTTGGGTTGTATTGGGTTAAATTTAGAACGCTAGTGGGGAAATATGTTTTTATATACAAGCGATAATCATGTGGAACAAATTACCAAAATGGATCATGGAAATAAAAGACTTGACGTTCAAAAAAGCGATCAAAAGATGGTTGATTGATGAGGATAATTAGTTTACTACTAATAATACTATAGTACTAAATATACAATATATAATCATATCAGGTTCTTAACGAGCATACATTGTTAAAAAATAAAAACATACACATAGCAACAACACAGAAAAAGAGTCGTATACAATCTTTTAGTTTGATTAAAGATAAATATTCTAAAATTGCTCCAGAAGGCACCTTTTCCAACATTTCACTTAAAATATTTCCAGAATAAAAACGTTTTCTAATATCATTTAATAATACAAATTCTATTAAAATATGTTTTATCATTAAAATACTCTTACACAAGTCACAGATAGGTTTTTCTTTGCCTTTCAATTATTATGTGTGTGTAAGTCTTGAGTGTCCGATTCTACATCTCGTACCTGGTCATGTCTATTTTCAAAACGGTAATTATTTCATTTACAAATGAATTCACTTCATACAATTTGTCATTCCTACATTCATCCCATTCCATTTGCCATTTCTCATTAACATACAGATTTAAAACAGGTTTTGGTGGATGATGATGTTTTATTTTCTATATGTTATTGTATTGTGAATAGGGTTACAGCTGGACCAAGAAAACAGCAAAGACTTACCGATCTTATGAACTTCTTTGGGCTCTTCATGTAATGTAGTGAGTTTCCTACAAAAGGCAGAGGTGTTGGACCTGGTGGAAGTCTACCTTTGTAGGAATTAATCCTGAAGATCTCAAACAGAACCAGAAATATCAAGCCCATGATCAGAGTTAAGCCCACTGAGGCCAAGTCTAACTTCACAAGACCCGCTAACATGATGACAGATTGAGTTCAGGACATATACAAGAGCAGCAGAAAGTCAGGAGCTTTATAGACAGAGGAAGAGGGAGGAGACCGAAAGAGAGTTTGACTTGGTGTTAACCCTTTCAGCTGTCAGCAGATCACTGATGTGGAGAATGGTATGTGCCAGCTGAATATGTCGAGAAAAAAAATACAAAAATGATTTATGATGATAAATGATTAATTAACTATATGATTATCTACAGCTGAAGTCAGAATTAGCCCCCCTGTTTATTAAATTTTTTTTAACAGAGATGTTTTCAACACATTTTTAAACATAATAGTTTTAATAACTCATCTCTAATAACTGATTTATTTTATCTTTGCCATGATGACAGTAAATAATATTTGACTAGATATTTTTCAAGACACTTCTATACAGTTTACAGTGACATTTAAAGGCTTAACTAGGTTAATTAGGTTAACTAGGCAGGTTAGGGTAATTAGGAAAGTTATTGTATAACGATGGTTTGCTCTGTAGACTATGGGGGAAAAAATTAGCTTAAAGGGCCTAATAATTTTGACCTTAAAATGATGTTTAAAAAAAATAAAAACTGCTTTTATTCTAGCTGAAATAAAACAAGACTTTCTCCAGGAGAAAAAATATTATCAGACATACTGTGAAAATTTCCTTGCTCTGTTCAACATCATTTGGAAAATATTTAAAAAAAGAAATTGTGACTATATACTATATATACATCTGCATCTTTCAAATGGATTTAAAAATAACATAAATTCTAACATTAAAATAGACTAAATTATATAAGATATGTAATATAATAACTAAGTAAAATAGACGAAATTACATGTGTGTTCATGGACCACAAAACCAATCATAAGTTATGTTTTTGAACACTGAGATTGTTTAGAACTTCCGTATACAGCGTTTACAACAGGTAATTTGTGATCCAAAATGGGTGTTAATAGCGTTTTGAGTGGACTACGGAGTGTTTTTGTGACACACAACTTTTTAAAGCCGTTATAATCAGAAAAGCAGTCAGATTTTGTTCAAGCTCAAGAGAAAAACGCTCTTGTGGTTCACGTGTATATACAGTGTGTGTGTGTGTGTGTGTTTCCGACCTGTCAGCTTTCAGCTCAGCGGCTCTTCAATGCGCGCGCAACCACACACACACACACACACACAAGCAATACTTCACTGCATTATAGAGCAAACCAGATTACTGACAGGAAACTTAACAGGTGTGTAAGGCATGCAGTTTACAAAAATGACCAATAAAAATCCGTTACTGTTACTCTGCTGCTGATTTGCTGTTGATTCTAATCAGGAGTCCTTTATGTTTATGTTAGTGGGACAGTACAGTAGGCTACGTGTGTGTGTCAAACATTTTGGTGAGTTACTTTTGTTTGGGTTGGTTATACATTTGTAAGAAAGAGAACATGTTGACTTTAGCTATAAGTTGCATTATTTATTATTATTTTATTATTTATTTTATTATTTAGCAATAATAATAACGAGGCTTAATTTTAACGGCAGAAGATGCCGTCTGACAATGAGGGGAAAATGCCTCAGAGCAGTTGTTTTCAATCTTATTAGATCGCATTTTTTTAAAATGATCAGTCCAGGAGAGATTAAAAGCAGGTAAAATAGATTAAAACTATTGTTTCAAAGCTGTCCAAATGTGACTGTTGCATCCGCTGCCGACCGGAAGTTCTTAGCATTCTCCCCTCGCATACACGCAAAGCATAATGTGTCATTTTGCGTTATAAGAAAAAGGTCTGTAGCTGAATAAACAAGCTTTTTGTTGATGTATGGTTTATGTTAGGATATGACTGTGTTTAGCTGATTTATGACTATTTGAAAATTCGGAATCAGAGGATTAAGAAACATTAAACATTGAGATAACCACATTTAAAGTTGTCGAAATTAAGTTATTAATTGAAAATTGAGATTTATATAAAACATAAAAGAGGTAAAAATATGTTAACAGTCACAGTCGTAACTGGTTGTATTAAAATTGTTAATCAATGAAATCTATGTGATAATGAAGGGAGAAAGGTAAGAAATATTTGCTATTTTGTGATTCCACTTGTCATGACCATATTTGGCGTTTCCTGTCTCCATGTTGATTTGGAGAGTGCGCGCGCTTTGCTTCTCCCCAGTCTGCATGAGATTCAGCAGCGGTAGGTCACACAAGTGTATGCAGTGACTTAACAAGTGTCATATTTCGTTTAACTAATGAATCTGGGTGATGTGTATAATTGTGTATCTGTATAATTGTATAATTGTGATCTAAGGCCTGTTTGTGATGTATACACAGAGGCTGGTCGATTATCTCTCATTAGTGCGAGTGAATACATCACTACATGCTGTTAGGCTGCACAAGTCCTCTTATATGTTCCTTTGTGTTATCCAGAAGAAACGAGGACATGATTAAAAAAAGCAAGGATTCGTTTGATGTGTCCGTGATTTCAACACAACGCAGAAAACATTACGCTACTATGGAATAAATTTTGTGCCAATAAGAATGAACGTAACTTTATAAAACTGAACGTAACTTTCCAAGAAACGATCAAAAATATGCCACTGCAAAAGAAGAAAAACACAATGAATACAAAAAAATGAACTCAGTCGCACGAATTTAACATGTAATATGCTTCATTCTTTGTTAATGATTTTCAAAGAATCGTTTTCGCAAATCATTGATTTTGAATGCGTTGCCACAGTTTTCGCTTACGCTTTGTAAATTTTCGTTTGCTGTTTTGGCACAAACTTCTCGCGGGGGCGGGCTTAACAGCGATCTACACTGATTGGCTAATGAGCTTTTGATGGACAGTTGCTCTCTGACCTGGAAGCACAGACGGTGACGTCAGTGGCGCGCATATCGGAAAGTTGTTGCGGTGTGCAATACGTCGTGCTTTATGTTAAGTATTAATGTTAGTATTTTACCTACGGTTGTCTCTTAGTTTCTAAAGATGACCTCCCGGGAGAGACACGGAGCGGTGCCATCATCTTCCACCTCAGCTCACCTTAGGAAGATGATGGAAATGATGGCCATGATGAAAAAGGTGACAATCCCTTTTTTTCCACAGATCTGTGCTTCACGTGAATGACCTTTTTCAAGATGAAAACAGGGATTTTTGCATTTCTGATACAAGATAAAAGCCCACAGTGGCTTCTCCTACCTCATCAAAAAATGGTAACAAATGTTTTCATTTTTGAGGGAAGTATTCATTTAAAATAAATTAATTGTAAAATAATGCTGATCAAAATAAATATTCAGATCATCAGCCACTTTCAGATGATTGCATATGTTTATCAGAAGCTGCTTCAGAAATATTACTTTCCTTGGGCTCCATTTTAATGATCTAGGCGCAGAGTCTAAAGCGCAGGGCGCAAAAGCATTAAGGGCATGTCAGAATCCACTTTCGCTATTTTAAAGATGAAAAAATCTGCTTTGCGTTGCGGTGCCTGGTCTAACAGGGTTGAGCTTATTCTCTTAATGAGTTATAGGTGTGTTTTGAGAATAAACCAATCAGAGTCTCATCTCCCATTCCCTTTAAGAGTCAGTTGCGTCGCGCCATGGTGCATTTGCTATTTACATGGCAGACTTTGTAAGTGGAAAAACTAAACGCTTCACTAGGAAGAAAACAGTTAAACAGAGCATCTGCAGCGCGAGAATGAGAGATGAGCCTCCTCATTCTTTACTTTCACTCCCCTTCATGGATAAGGAAATGTGTTGTACGCACAGACATCCATTAGCCTACATAATTAATTTTGTTTGTTAAGCGCAAAGATTTGTTTCAAGACTATTTCTAAATTCTGTTCTAATTTCCAGCATGCGAATAAATGAGCAATAATAACGAAGTGTGTTCAAAAACTGAGTTATATCCAAACACACATGCTGTTCCCCATATAGTCCAAAACCTGACAGGTGGGCAAATCTAAGCTTGTTTTTCATTCATTTTCTTTTCGACTTAGTCCCTTTATTAATCCGGGGTCGCCACAGCGGAATGAACCACCAACTTATCCAGCACATGTTTTTACGCAGCGGATGCCCTTCCAGCTGCAACCCATCTATGGGAAACATCCACACATACTCATTCACACTCAAACACTACGGACACTACCCAATTCACCTGTACCGAATGCAGGGAGAACATGCAAACTCCACACAGAAACGCCAACTGACTCAGCCGAGGCTCGAACCAGCGACCTTGCTGTGAGGCGACACAAATGAGTGCAAATGCATTTGCAATTTAAACAGCGTGGTGCAAAACGTCAAAATGACACTTGCGTCGAGCTGAAACTAGCAAATAACAATTGCGTCGCACCTCATTGCGCCGGGTGTATGATAGGACCGCTTGTGTTCATCAGTCATATATTTTTATGCAGGACAATGAACCCTTGCTATTATGTGAATATATTGTATTGCCATATGGAGCAGTTAAGTCTTAAGGTTAAATCAAAAGTAATTCACAGAATACTTCTAATGAAATGGTTTAATAACAATATTTTGCAACGGTTTCGACTGAATTAGTTACAAAATCAATGTATGAAGTGAAACAAAGAGTTCAAAGTCTAATTTTATCACCTTCTATACACGAGAACAGATAATTACACATGATACAGATGCTCTTCTATGTCTCAACGGCTGTACTGTTATTGTTTTTCCTCTATATGTGATGCTGTGATATGTTTTCGGGTCACTGTTTTGTGTCTCTACTGCAGCAGATGATGCTAAAAGTTTGTGGATAGCGCAGTATACCAACGATGCCATCCATGTCTATGGGCTTTGCATCAGGCGGTAAGGAGAAATGAATCCTCTGTAGGAGCGATGTGATGAACAAGAAGAGCTCCATCCTCACCAGCTTCTCACCCAGACAGATCCTCGGCCCTAAAAAACAAACACACAAATCAATCCAGCAACGATTGCTTGTGCTTGTGGAGGCATTTAACCACAATCTGGAAACTTTTAATTAATTTTCCTGTACATTGCAATACACTTCATTTGATGGTCATTTAAACCATACAAAGTTTTGTAAGCAACTAGTCTAAAAGCTCAGAACCCCCAAATATAGAAAAAAAGCCTTTCTGCAAATATGATTTTGTTTTAAAGTTAGCGCGCGCACACACACACACACACACACACACACACACACACACGTGTTTAGCTTTGCACTGTTTTTGCACAGCAGTTACACGTTGCGATGGCCCGTGACCCACAAGTTCTCAAAAATTGATGGCCTCATCCCGGAAGTGTAAAAAAACGATGGTTTAATTACAAGGATAACGTAACACAGTCCAGTGAAGATAAATGTACAGTGACCTATTTCCCAAAAAGGTATGTTCAACAACAAAAACAAAAAGTAACAACTCAAATAAATAAAACAAAATACGATATATACAACACAAAACAATAGATCTACAATATATTAGAGAGAAACTTATCTACGTCACACAGACACTAGATAACAGGGGGGGGGGGATTGCTTACGGTTCTGCCACAACACGCTCGCTAGCCAGGTAAACTGACCCCGTTTCTGAGTCCGCCATCTCCTCTTAAAGGCTAGACTCCGCCCCCTTTTTTGGAGAATACCATAAACGTGTAATTGCTGTTAAATGTCTACATTACCACATTAAACATTTAAATGTGGCTTTCCTAAATATAAAGCACACAGCTACTTATGAGATCTGGCATGCATACATAAATAAACAAACAACAGAGGTTTAATGCCAAAAATCACTCCTCTACAACGCTAGCTGTACCCTAAAAAAAAAACTAATTGGTACGGTTGGTGCTTCAGTGCTTAGTGTCGCCATGGCGTGGCCCGTGACGTAAGCCGGCGCTATTTTCTCGCTCGGTTTGGCCGGCACAGCACTGAAGACCAAATTTCCCGGACAAATGACGAAAGACAAACACAAAAACACGAACACAAAGGTGTGTGTAAATGTATGCTTAATGTTAACCTGAGGGAAGATGGAAATATGGAAAGAATGACTGGATGCGTGTGAGATGACAGAGCCCTTTGTCACTAGCAGCGTACCGAGAGGAAAAGGAGAGGTGAGTAGACATATGTATGTGCGTTTGTGTGAGCGTATGAGTGTGTGTGTGAACCAGTGCGGTCGTCAGAGAGGCAGGGAAGAAGCCCGGCTACTTCACACACGTTAATATACACTGCTGTATGGACATCCATTATGTTAATGTACAAAATAATCCTGATTTACGTCCACAACCCAAAATTGAAGCATCTTCTTTTATAATTGTACTGACACCATGTGGCTGTAGTGATGAATTACATAGCAAATTTTATAATCAAGAATTACTTAGCACATGATTTAATTACATAGAATTATGAATTACGTAGAATTATGAATTGCGTAGCACATATAATCAAGTTTTGATTATATGTGCACGAATTTGGGCACTGGTAAGGAAAGTGATGAGCTTTGTTCACTACACATTGGGTGTGAGGCATGAGAACATACTCATTGTACATCATCAAAACTGCAGTTTATAGGCAAGGCAAGTTTATTTATATAGCACATTTCATACACAGTGGCAATTCAAAGTGCTTTACATAAACATGAATAAAAGAGACAAGTATAAGAGGATAAAAACAAATAATAAAAATGATAAAAACAGATTAAAAAGTGTTAAACGGGTTATAAAAGAATGAAAAAGAAGAGTAAAGCATAATAGTGTGATCTGTCGGACGTGGCACAGTGCTCATTCAGTAAAGGCTCAGCTAAACATGTGTTTTCCAGCCTGATCTCACGAGAAAACGTAAGTATTTTACGTTTTGACAGTTTAGTGGCTAATTCGTACGAATTCGTATGAGTTCAGTGGTACGAAACTGTACGATTTTAAAAAGGAGGCGTGGCACCTAACCCCACCCCTAAACCCAACTGTCATTGGCGGATGAGCAAATCGTACTAAATTGTACGAATTGGATCGTACGAATTCATACGAATTAGCCACTAAATCAAAAAGTTACGAATTGCCGTGAGATTGTGTTGTGTTTTCAGTCTTGATTTGAATGTGCCTAATGTTGGAGCACATCTGATCATTTCTGGAAGCTGATTTATACCGTTTATAAACAGTAGAACTAATAATTTTCATATAATAATTTTACAACGATTTTAAAAGTAGATAAATGATATGATAGCTTCATATACCAGCAACATTTCAACCATGAAACAAAAAAAAAAAGTTTGCTAGGTTTTTCCTAACCTTACTAGCTTTGTTTGTTCATGTTAAAAATAAGTAACAGCAATAATTTATTTTTAGAAAAACGTCTCTGTCATTACATCGTTTCATACATCGTTTAACAGAAGTTCGGAAGCACAAACATGAATCACGTGACCCAAATCATCAAACGCAATAACAAACAAGAGCTGTTTTTCTAATTCTAGGAAAAATCTAGTGATGATTTATAATTGTTTAATGGTTTAAATGTTGCTGGTATATGAAAATCCAATTATTTAGCTGTAATCAATTTTAAAAATCTAGCAAAATTAATATGCTATAATTATTAGTTTTTAAACTCCAGTTTGATGATGTACAATGGGTGTGATGAATGACCTTGGAAGCTATGGTGTTGATTGAGACGCAGCCCTTGACTGCGTTTGCTCAAATCCTGAAGTGAAAAGTACTCTACAGATAGTGCTGTTTACTAACAAGGTGACCAGCACCAACTACTGGCCTGGTATACATACAGCATAATTTTGGCCGTTTTTTCGTGATATATCCAGCTGCAGAACCGCAGAACCACACACGTTTCAGGCACACACAATCTAGCACACACGATTTAGGCAAACCATATATGGTAACTGAACTCCTTAGCATTATCGCCACCTATTAAATTTCACAAATATGGTTTCCAATTTCAGTCATTATTATTATTTATCGTAACGATCATTTGAACATCTCTGCAGTTTCTGAACTCAAATTATGTAAATAAAAATAATTGGTTAAAGACACTTATGACTTTATTCACGTGTCCACATACACAAAGAAAACATATCAGACTGTCTAATTGTAGGATTAAGTGTAATAAACTAATTTTAGGATTTTAATATCATCATACTTGGTTAAAATAAGTTTGTTGTAAAATATAAAAAGCAAACAATAATGTGTCACATTAAAATGAATTACTATAGTTAATCATTTAAACAATATATAATATAGTTATTAACTGATTATCTTAACTGATTATCTGATTATAAACTACTATCTTTTACTAAACTGTCACAGCTGTTATATATATAATTTACTTATTATTATTATTTTTAAATTAATTATTAATAGTTAATTTGTTTCTATTGCTAAATTTGGGTTTAAAAAGAAGATTTTGCTTACAAAATTACTACAGTATTTATTGTGGAAAATAATTAATTAAAAAGTTATTCGAAAATTAAGCAATCACACACTATTACATCGCTTGAGTAAAATATTAATATAGTGTTTTACATTTATTACATGTAAAAAGATTTTTATTACATATAATATGTATTATTGCCTATATTAACTTGCTATTATTTCCTTGCTATTATTAACTTGATATTATTATTATGTAAATCAAACCTGTCTAATTTAGATCTTTCAGCAAGGCCAGCAAACGAGTATCTGAGATATTGACTCTGTCAGACAATCTGTAGACTGTAGACTGATCATCTATGATGACTGATAGAAAACTGTTAAATATTATAATTGAATGGCGATCGGAAACAACGTTCCCCCCATTCGCCCGTCTCGATCGTAATAATTATGAAATAAAGTAAACACTATTGTTTATTGTGTACAATATTTATTAACCATATATTTCAAAATATATCGATGACGATGTCCAAGAAGACTTTAATAACATTAACATCCGCCGTAACCATATATGGTTTACCTGGATTGTGTGTGCCAGATTGTGTCTGCCTAAAACGTGTGTGGTTCTGCGGGCCTGCAGCTGGATACTATTGTTTTTTTCTGGATGTGTAAGTGCAAATCATTTTGAAAAAAAAGTTCTGTACAAGTGATATTTAACTAAATAAATGCAATAAATGCATCTTTTCCATTTTTGACTACATAATTGTCAAATCTGTTTATTAATTTGATAAACAGCTGACTCACCTAGTGAAAATGGAATGAAACACTCTGGCTTGCTGAAGCGTCTGTTCTCATCTAGGAAGTTCTCAGGGTTAAATGTGTCAGGATGCTTCCAGTGCTCCTTATTGCTGAAAATTGCAGTGAAGTTTGCAATGATTAAAGTTCCCTGTGAGAGAAACAAAGTTAAGCAAAATTAAATAAATTGATTTAACAAGAATAATTGATTTTCTTTAATATGACCAGCATGAATGTTGAAAGCCAGGGCAGATGTTCTGGCTTTTTTGTCCTCAGGTAAATTCTTTACCTGAGGAATGTCGTATCCACATAGTTTTGTGGGCTGAATTGTTTCATGAAACAACCCAAAAGGTACAATGTTTCCACATCGCTGAATCTCATGAACAGTGGCGAGTGTGTACGGTAGTCTGTCACGGTCATCCATGCTGGGCAAGCGGTCGTAACCCAGAACCTGAACAATCTCCTCATGACATCGCTCTGTGTTGTGAGACAAATGTTTAGGGTAAGAAGGTTAGGACTCCTAAAAGTTCCCATATGGATACCATTTGGTTGTTTTTTTTTTAACCAAATAACATTCACTGTAGGAACTTTTATGGTAACCAAAAACTAAACTTTCCAGAAAGTTACAGGGAGGATACTTATATAGACTAATTGAACCTAAAAGGGAATGTTCTGAACACATTCTCCTAACATAAAGGGAACATTTTAGATGCTGGTCTAAATCAGCATCTAAGCTAAAATGTATAATCACCACATCTCTAGACCAAAACATTCAGAAAACAGTGGTGAAAGCTAAAGTACAATTTCAATGGAAGATGTAGACAGAATCCAGTGATTGAAATTAATCATGTGTACTGCTAATGTTTAAATTTAGTACCTTGTACATCTGGGTTTTGAATCAAGAAGATGAGTCCCCATCTGATGGTGGTCGCTGTGGTGTCGGATCCAGCCACAAACAGGTCAGTTGCTGAAATAACCAGGTTTTCTTCATGAAACGTGGAGTCTTTGTTGGACTTTTGCTGTTTCAGATGGAACCAAGCTGTCAGTTTCCTGTTACTACAATTAAATTAATACATATGAGAAGAATCCTTCTTTCATGATCTCACTTTCTCGATCTCCAGCAGATAGGCATCAATGAAGTCTCGTGGACTGTCTGGATCCAGAGTTTTTCTGTGTTCTTCAACTTCATCCCGCATGAAACCAAATAACTCATTGGCGTTGTTCTTGATTTTATGGTGTGGACCAGGGAAATGCTTGATGAAGGGGACCAAGTTGAAAATCTAAGACAGATAAAGCAGCATGATTCAACAAGTCTGTTGTATTTCATGTTTTATTTGTGGCTAATTGATAGCGCACTTCTCTCCACATAAAATTACTATTCTTGTCATCAATCAGAATTAAGTAATTTACAGTTACGATACTCATTTGGTACTCCAAATTGTGTTTTAATTACAAGATAAGGATATATGATGGTTAAAAAAAACACATTCCATGCAATATGGCAATACAAACAGACAGTGAAGGTCACATGATTCACCACCTGATAAGTTTTAGTAGGCCGTGACAAATAATAAATAAGTTACAATACTACATGAGGATGAATATGTAAGGTTCATATACTGTATCATAAAGACAAAGTCATAAATTAAGAGTTTGATCATACCTGTCCTGCTGCTGATCCTGTCAGCATCATGCTTTCATTCAGGATTTTCAGAAGGTATCCAAAGCGTTTGTTATCATACTCTAAGCGATCTCCAAACACGATGGAGCAGATAATGTTGGAAACAGCATTCTGTATGGGATGATTGGGATTCACTGATTTGCCTACAAATAAAAATGTCCCATGCGATATAGATTTGAGAAATTATTTGTGAAAATTGTTATATGCAAAAACAACCATAAAGCTTTTAATATCCTATAACATTTTCTTGTCACAAATGATTCAGAAAGGGTTCTTGGTGTAACACGTGGATGACAGACAACGTTAGGATCCAAGTGCAGGTTTATTCGGTAGTCAGGCAAGCAAGGGTCAACACAGGTGCAAACAGATGAATAAAGGCAAATCCAGAATCGTAGTCACTATAACAGGCGAGAGGTTGGAAGGCAGGCAGCGAACATGGACAAACAGACAAACTTGGCAAGGGTCAAAACACTGAGAAACAAGACTAAGGAAACCGCGTTGAATTGTCACTTTACAGGTAAACAAGACTCAGCAAAGGAAGTGATAGTGTGTGCTGTTTAAATAGTGTGTGTAATCAGTCTAGAAGCAGCATCAGCTGTGGGAGTCCAATCAGTGGAGACTTGGAGCAGGTGTGTGTGTGTGGCATGACTGAATTTGTAGTTCATAAGATGTAGTCCATGTGAATGTGAGTGTTTACCAGCGACCTCTGGTGGTTAGATCGCTGGTAAACATGACACTTGGATTCTGTTTGACATTTAAAAGCACAAATGAGCTTATTTAGAGCCTCACACAAGGTAATGCATACCTTCACCTTTGAGTATTTCTGCGATCAGATATTGACTTTCCTCTAACACACAATCCTCTACTGATTTCTTCCCCAGACCAAGCGTGTTTCTGAGTGTGTGATGAGCAAACCGTCTCTGCTGCTTCCAGGAATTGTTAAATGTGACCATCACTATACCTAAAGAGAGAAAAACACACATTCTAATCTACACATCTTTAGCATAGTGATATGATTTAATTTTGCTCAACTGCTCGCTCTTAAAACATTAATGGTGGCATTTAAGATTCCATAGAACCTTTAACATCTATGAACCCTAAGGGTGTAACCATGCATTCAATGCGTCTATTACAAATCCTGCCAATGCATCGAATCGTTAGTCATTTTTCTTAGTCAACTATCGATTTCATATATTATAAACACTAATTTGAGATGTATGATCCATTATAGCTTATATATGATATTTAATTAGTTTCAAATATTCAGTGACTGTGACATGAATAGCTCTCGAACACAGTTTTTAAAAAGTACCATTGTGTTGGAGAGCCCTGCTGTAGAACCAAGACACAAAATTTATCTCGGAATTGTATCAGTCTATGATAGAGGAACTAAACTGTTTATGTTTACAATCAAAGTCCACATTAACTGGCAGCTTCATTTTTCATTTTTTTCTTATTGGGATACAATTCATAGAGAAACAGAATGTTAAATGAGAAAACTGTGGGCGTGGCTTGTTTTTTTCTCCTGCGAGTTGATTGGATGTAGTAAAGTAGACATTTCATTCAGAAAGATCAAGAAATGGGTTTGGGGAGAGTTATTTCAACCTAACAGATTCCTCCTCACCATTTCTGTTTGTTATCAAAACTGACAGCTGGAGGGGCGTGGTAAAGTATGTTAAGTATGGGTTGCTGCAAATGTATTCAACAGGTCATAAGAAAATAGTTTGTTTTAGTCTAAAATTTAAAACATTTAGGCTACAGAGTCTAACTGATAGTCAAATCGGAATTGGAATCGTTCTGAATCAATTCCCTATCTACCCAAAGATTTAGAGCCCTAATGGAACCTTATTATTGTGCACAAGGTTATAGAGAGTGCAAAAGTTATTTAGATTTATAAAATGATTCTGAACTATTCTCTGAAAGGTACTTTGGGGGAAAATAGTCTGTGAAACCCCTCTATTGGATGCGTTAATAATAAAACTGTTACTGACCGTGTCCCTTAGTTATCCAGTCTATAATAGGCAGATGTTGTCTTCCAGCAAAAGCTTCCTGAACCAGGGCTTCCTTAGCCACCTGGAATGTATTGAGGACTATAGCTGGCTTTCTCCCAAGATACATAGTGGTCATTTCTCCATACTGAGACAACTGTTTAGAGAACATTTACAGTAAGCTCAATGCATTTGTTTTTCAGAGTATAGCTGCAGAGCTTCACAGTGAGAGAAAACAGCAAAGACTTACAGATCTTATGAAATCCATTGGGTTCTTCAAGAACTGAGGTAAGTTTCCTACAAAAGGCAGAGGTGTTGGACCAAGTGGAAATCGACCTTTGTTGGAATGAACCCTGAAGATCTCAAACAGAACCAGAAAAATCAAGCCCAGGAACAGAGTCAAGCCCAAGTCTAACTCCAGGAGAGCTGCAAACATGATGACTAGTTGAGTTCAGGACAAACACAAGAACAGCAGAGGGTCAAGAGCTTTATAACTGAGGAAGAGGGAGGAGACAGAATGACTGACACGCAGGTAAGCCTTTCAGGCCTGTTTTTTGATCCCCACCCAAACAAATCTGTTGATTTGAAAGATATTACCTAAGAGTGTAGTTCCTCATTTGATTAATCCATCCAGTCATTTCCAGGACTCCCTGGAAGAATAGATTTCTGTTCATCTTAATGGGACACTCCAGAAAAAGTTAAGGAAATAGTAATAATAATAACAGTGTACAGAGAAGCTTAACTGTAACATATGCAATGCAATGTTGAAAACATGCCTTTGTTACAGTATGACGTCCAGTGCTGTAACAGATCACATGGTTTGGATCGAGTTACGGTTTTTAAATCACAGATCAAATTATTTTTCAGATCAGTCAAAAAGAGAGGAGACAAATGTAATTTGCTTTCTATTCATTACAAATACTGTAAGACAAGAAACTTTTGGCTTTCACAAAACAGAACTTAGAACCTGTAATTTTATTAAAAACAAATTAAGGAAATAATCAGCTGATTAAAAATAAATTGTGAACTATTCTATACTGGGCGACACAGTAGGTAGTGCTGTCGCCTCACAGCAAGAAGGTCGCTGGTTCGAGCCTCGGCTGGGTCAGCTGGCGTTTCTGTGTGGAGTTTGCATGTTCTCCCTGCGTTCGCGTGGGTTTCCTCCGGGTGCTCCGGTTTCCCCCACAGTCCAAAGACATGTGGTACTGGTGAATTGGGTAGGCTAAATTATCCGTAGTGTATGAGTGTGAGTTAGTGTATATGGGTGTTTCCCAGAGATGAGTTGTGGCTGGAAGGGCATCCACTGTGTAAAACTACTGTTGCTGATAATGTTAAATATATTAATCTAACATAATAATTTTTACAATGCATCATGTTTAGTTTTAATTTAATTTTCAATGAATGATCCAGTAACTGATGATCCAAAAACTTCATGTTTCTTTACTAGATGTATCATTTTTGAAGAATCATTCAGTGCCATATTTTTGATTACTGGTTAAATCATGCAATCGCTGCCTATAATTTTCTATTTGAGTGTCAAGTTAAAGGCATCTTTACCATAAACACCTATGTTTATATCTGAACTATAAACTTATCTTATCCCAGTATACTTCTGTGTTAATTGATTGTTTGTAACTTTATAACTAACTCAAAAGACTGAAACTCTTTCTCGATCAAATGCAGATTTGAATGGAACTCTTTTAGGATTAATAAACATAAATCGCCATCATTTATAATTTATTTTTTATGGGTGTTCGAATTGAGATCCCAATCTTTTAGTAATTAATTGTGCTGCTATACACTAAATGCGTTAATGCAGGATAAAGAAGTAGTGACAGAAAACACCTTTAATAACCTTAGAAAGCCTTTAGGTGCCACCACAACTTTTTTAATTATTAAATTTGCAGAAAAAAAACAAACGGTGCTCTTTCCAATCATACAAATGGTGGATTTAGTTTACAAGGGAAAAACAGCTGTCAATCCATGGATCATGCGAATGGCAAACCGTAGGTTGTGATTTGTACACCCCCAAGGATGTTATTCTTCCTGTATGATGTGATTCTTTATCTAGCTTTTGTGAAAAGCTTTACATCCACGCTACACCACTGAAAATGCACATTACATGTCCATACACGCACTCTGGCATGCACTGAGAGTTACTTCAGTGTATTCGGGGGTCTGAGCTCCAGGCTGTCAGCACACACCTCACAAGCTGAGAGCAGTGCACATCGCCCAGTCCATATCAGATCTCAATTAACTATCACAAACATGTATCTTATGAAACTAGTTTTCAGGCTCATACAAGTCTTGGGCACTGCATGACATCTGCTGATTGAAGAGAATTAAACAGATTTTTGCAAAATAATATAAAAGATTAAACCTTTCGGGACAACTGTTGAGAGATCATTCTACTTTATACACTTGTGCTGTAATAGAAAACTTAAGAAACCTGTAGCGCTGCCACATAATTGAGTTATGCTGACTGTAAAATTCATTAAATGTGTGAATAGGCCATGCGGTTAAGCATACTCACACTTAGTTTTTTTGTAGCCCAAATATATAATGAGTAATGGCCTTATTTTACAGTCTTTATTTTGAAGTGATGAGGGGAAGTGAATGTGTCTAGTCTATTTCCTGTTCTAACTGTTGCTGTTTTTTTCCATAAATACACATTTACATAACATACACACCACAAGGGGGAGATAGTGGGCACATGGACACTGCTCAGTGTGTCATCTGAAGAAGCCAGAGGAGCACATGGAGTAGGAGTTTGCCAAATCTATATTAAATATGGCAGTGTAACAATGTAGAGAAGGAAATACTTCCTTTTTTCCTTTCCTTTTACAGAGCAAATGATTCAGAGTTCACAATAGTATCTGAGTTATTGGGTGCAGAAAAATCGGGATAAAAGAAAACTGGATAATGCAATAAAGCAATGATTGAATACTGTAGAGGGGGTGGCACGATCACCTCACAGCAAGAAGGTTGCTGGTTTGAGCCCCGGCTAGGTCAGTTCACATTTCTGTGTAGAGTTTGCATGTTCTCCCCATGTTGGCGTGGGTTTTTTCTGGGTGCCCCGGTTTCCTCCACAGTCCAAAGACATGCGGTACAGGTGAATTGAATAAACTCAATTGGCTGTAGTGTATGTGTGTGAATACAAGAGTGTATGGGTGCTGGGTTGCAGCTGGAAGGGCATCCGCTGCGTAAAACATATGCTGGAATATTTGGTGGTTCATTCCGCTGTGGCGACCCTGATTAATAAAGGGAGTAAGCCGAAAATAAAATGAATGAATGAATACTATAGAACAATAATGGGGAATGTTGAAACTGGAGGGCTAATGTGCCCTGCAGAGTTCAGTAGTTGTGTTTGTAGGTTGGAGCTAAACTCTTTAGGGACACCGGTCCTACAGGATCAACATTCCCCATCACTGCTGTAGATTGTAAAGATCTCGTGATCATCTTTGTAGTCACAAAGAACATTTTATCAGCGGCATTTGGCTTTCTGGAGGTGAAGAAAGACTTGTATGAGTCAGGGTGGGATTTGAACTAGTAGCTCATCGTTGCCCCTGGGCCTAGTATTGCCAAGTGGAATTTAAAGAATGACCTGTGACGACCCTGCCACACCTTTATATAGAAACAGAAGGCATTGTGTCAGAATCTGGCCACAATCCAACCTGCTCTATGACCAAAACAATGTCTTTGAAAAATTGCTAGTTGAACATCCTTTGGTCACCTCCAGGTTTCAGCCAGAGGCCCTAAACGGCACAAAAACTTCTCAATATCCTTTCCATGCTCAAAGCCTGGCAGGTTTTGCACTTTTCATAGTGTGGGCTAGCTGTTGGGCCCCCATATCAGTCAGAGAGTCTTGACCTCTCGGGTGAGCTGTATATTGGACAGCTTGCAGTGTCGATTCTCGTAGACTTAGTAGCTTCAGGAAGTAGTGCTGTTCTGTTGCTGCAGCAGGAGAATTGCATTGAGGTGATGTGGGCTTTGGATGATGGAAGTTCTGTCTTTTTTTTCTTATTGTTACGTTCCTGTACATTCCTGTGATGTGTGATTTATATTATTATTATTCCTCGCTAGTCTCTCTCTCTCTCTCTCTCTCTGTGCTCGCTCGCTCTCTCCCGCTTCCACCCATACAGTGGCTCCGATTGGCTACCGCTGCCCAGCTGTTTGCCGTGTTCCCCCTGACGTCACCCACGGTCTCCAATCCAGCCGCTGCCACCGTGGCATAAAAGTGGTGACAGGACGCTACTCGAGAGGCCCTGAATTTCTGTGTTATGTTGTGCGTCAGTGAAATTTGCTGTCTGTTTTCTGTGTTACAATTTGGTATATGTCCGTTGTTATTTGTCTGTTCTCCATTTGTCTGCCGTCAGTGTTATGCGCATCTGAGATTGGAGAGTGGGACAGGTAAGAATGTCGCGCGACATAAATTGTGCACATGTAGTTTTGAATATCACTGTTGTTAGAGACACTAGGTAAAAGGCATGCTCCACCCACTGTACTTTTTGTTTTCTCATGGTGTATATTAGAGTAGGTTAGGTAGTGCGTAATAGACGCGAAGATTTCTTTTCAATAACTGCTGTATTTTTCTTTTGGATAGTTAGGGTAGATGTTGGGCCAATAGATTGTTTTGTTTGCTTTATTTCTATTGTTTGGACGCCGCCCGCGTCTCATCTCTCCAACTCTCCCATCTATCTGTTCAAACATCTTGTGTCCCATTTGTTGTCTGTAATTTCAATATATTCTTGTAAATATTTAATGTTCTTTCTATATACATATTTTTGCATTTATTATTATCCCTATCTTTGTAAATAAACTCACTTTATTGCATTTAGTTAGTCTTGGTATTTTGTTCCTCACTTGTTGATATTGTGTGTTTGCTTATGTGTTTCACCCAAAATTAATGTTACTCTCCTTCCCCTTCACTCACCATCTTTAAAAACGTAACACTTATGTACATGGTTGCAAACTCATCAGGGCGGAAAAAGCTGACAACCAGATATAGAATAATAAAAAATTCTCCATGTGTAAGGTTTTAAGAGAAAGATCTTGAGTTCGAAGAAATTGATTATTCAAAACACCATTCGTTCATTTTCCTTCCGCTTTGTCAGTGATTTATCAACCGTCACAGCAGACTGACCCACCAACTACTCTAGCATATGTTTTACGCAGCACATACTCGTCCAGCCTCAAACCAGTACTGGGAAACACCCATACACTCTCTCATTCACACACTCACATTATACGGCCAATTTAGTTCACCCAATTCACCTATACCGCATGTCTTTTTACTGTGGGAGAAACCAGAGCACCTGGAGGAAACCCATGCCAACACAGGGAAACATGCAAACTCCACATAGAAATGCCAACTGGCCCAACCGGGACTCAAACCAGCGACCTTCTTGCTGTGAGGCCAACCACTGAGCCGCCATGCCACCCTCCCACACAATAGACCAGCATATTATGTCTGGGTGGCACAATTTTGCAATAATCCAATGGACAAAATGAAGAGGGAGGAAACAACAAGAGTTTAACTAGCTGTTAACCCTTTCATCTGTCCTCAGATCACTGATGTGGAGAATGAAGTGCAATTTTATTGTAAAGGAAAAAAAACTACAGAAATGATTTATGATCTATATACATTTTAAATGGATTTAAATATGTATTATTAAAATAGACTAAACTATATTACATTAAATTACATAAAGTACACAAAATTACATTTGTGTTCATGGACCACAAAACCAATCATAAGTGTGTTTTTGTAAACTGAGATTTATACATCTTATAGCTGAATTTATACATCTTTTAGCTGAATTTATACATCTTATAGCTGAATTTATACATCTTATAGCTGAATTTATACATCTTTTAGCTGAATTTATACATCTTTTAGCTGAATTTATACATCTTATAGCTGAATTTATACATCTTATAGCTGAATTTATACATCTTTTAGCTGAATTTATACATCTTTTAGCTGAATTTATACATCTTATAGCTAAATAAACAAACTTTTCATTGATGTATGATTTATGTTAGGATATGGCAATATTTAGTTTGAGATGTGATTTAAAAAATGTAGGAATCAGAAGATTAGGAAAAATTAAACATTGAGAAAACCATCAGTTGTCGAAATTAAGTTTTTAATAATCAAAATTATGTAAAAATATGAGTAAAAATATGTTAACAGTCACAGTTGTAACTGGTTGTGTTAAATGAAATATTTTGATCGTGACAATGAAGAGGCAAGTTTGGTGTCCAGTAATTATGTGTGCACAGTACACACACACATACCAATGCAATTCTGACTCTGCAGTGTGTGTTTGGGAGTTCAGAGGAATAAAATATTATCAAATTGCAGGAAAAACTTGCCATAATGAAGAAGGTGGCAATCCCTTTTTTTCCCTACAGATGTATGCTTCACGTGAATGACCTTTTTCAAGATGAAAACAGTGATTTCTGCCAAAATGTGACAAGTTTGCACCTCTGATAAAAGGAAAAGGCACATAGTCGTTTCTCCTTATCAAATTGGTAAAAATTTGTTTCATTATTTGTTTCATTATTGAGTGAACTTTCATTATTGAGTGAACTAACAAGCTTGTGCTTCATCCCACTCCATTTTCGACCATGTTGAAATGTATTCTTTTGTTAATGATATTTTATGTATGATACTTTGTTCGAAAATAAATAAATCAAATCAACTATCCATTTAAAATGAATTAATTGTTAAAGAATGCTGATCAAAATAAACACATTCAGGTCATCAGACACTTTCAGATGATTGCAACTGTTTATCAGGAGCTCCTTCAGAAATATTCCTTTCCTTGTGTTCATCCGCCAATCAGCCTGTTATTTTTCATGTAGGACAATCAACCCTTGCTATTATTAAATATACTGTATTGCAATATGGAGCTGTTAAATATTAATGCTAAATGAACAGTTATTCAACTGAAATGGTATTTTGCTTTGCTTTGAAAATAAGTGTATGACGTGAAAAACATGAAATTATAAAACATAATATTAATTGTACACAGCTTCAAATATAAGTTACCTGAGAAAGAGACAAAAAGTGCAGAAAGCCTCTTTTTATAACTTCCCCATGTGACCTTTATTATCAGAATGACCTGAGAACGGTTAATTATGCAGGATTTAGATGAGCCGAAATGCTCTTCTGTGTCTCAATGTTCCTCTGTATGTGATGACGTGATGTGTTTAGAGTCACTCTTTAGTGTCTCTACTGCAGCAGATGATGTTAAAAGTTTCAGGATAGCGGATTATGCTCAAGATTCCATCCATGTCCATGGGCTTTGCATCAGGCGGTGAGGAGAAATGAATCCTCTGTAGAAGAGATGTGATGAACAGGAAGAGCGCTGCCTTTGCCAGTGTGTCACCCAGACAGATCCTTGGCCCTGAAAAACAAACACACAAATCAATCTAGCAACTATTGCTTGTGCTTGAGGGAGCATTTAACACAATGTTTTAGTCAAAAAAAAACTGGAAACTTTCTCTAAAACATGAAATTTTTATTCCAAGTGAAAGTTTTTGAAAATGCCACCTTGCCACTTTATTATTGCTACGTGTAAACACCCCATTATGGGAGTCTTTAAAGGGCACTTAGGTTACCCCTTTTTTCATATTAAATATAAGTCTTTTGTGTCCCCAGAATGTGTCTGTAAAGTTTCAGCTCAAAACACGCATCAGATTATTTATTATAGCTGTTTGAAGTGTCTATATTATAGCTGGGAAAAGGTTGTTGCTGTTTTTTTGTACTGGGCCTTTAAGGCTAGTCCTCCCCGCCCACCGTTTTCACGTGCCTGTCAGCAATCGCCGCCCTCGGCTGCCTCAGGAAGCAGATCTCACGTAACGTGTGTGAGAAATACTACAGTAAGAACTTTAACAACCAGTATTTGATGCATTTGTGGATTTGCTGAATTGAATCGCTGTAATTCATTACACACATTCTCTGTTTTAAAACATTTTAAATTTGTGAAACTCACTCTTGATCACGTTTGATGATGATTGATGATCCTAGCGAACTGAACAGACCTTTTATTCCCAGCTGCTTTGCGCTCGTCCTGTCTTGATTATATGATTATGCACGTGACTACCGGACATGTTAATGCGCACAGCTGTCAATCAGTATTGGTGGGCGGGAGGACCGCTTTCCTACGTAAAGTTGCGGTCGATCTGAAAACAGCTCCAATTGGTCCACCGTTTTTATGTTGTTAAATTTGAAAACAAAGGACTGGGTGTGTTTATTTCACCCCAATATGACAGTTTATACACCATACTTACACACATTTCTGTCCAAACAGCTTGAAAAGTAGATTTTTCACCATAGGTGCCCTTTAAAAAGGGTGATGCATATTATATGTTAGTTATGTAGATGTGCAGTACATGCTGATTTTAAAGGCAAGCATGAACAAACAAGGAGCAATGGCGGAGTGCATAGAAGTGTTACTCAAGCTTTTTCAGCAAGAGTAGGTTTACCTCACCAATATTACAACAAACAGCGGCGATCAAATACAGTACACACTGCAAATTCTAAAAACACACCAGTGTTAAATGTGTTTTTGGAGTAGGCTTAAGGCTGATTTATACTTTACATTTACATTTAGTCATTTAGCAGACGCTTTTATCCAAAGCGACTTACAAATGAGGACAAGGAAGCAATTTACACAACTATAAGAGCAGCAGTGAGCAAGTGCTATAGACAAGAGCAAGTGCTATAGACAAGTTTCAGGTGTGTAAAGTCTAAGAAGCAAAGCAATACTTCTGAGTCAAACGCATGTGTACGCTCAGGCACACCCTTTGCGTGGTTGCATAGCCCTTGCCGTGGCTGACATGCACCTCTCAAAGAATGTAACAACACGTTGCAATGACACGTGGTGCAAACTCTGTGATTGGTCAGCTTGGTAGCTGTGACCAGTGTGGGCGAGAGTCCCGTTGAAGCGAGTGTTTACAAGTGTCCAGCTCGTGACGAAGCTCCAGATGGAAACTGTTTTGTGTTTACCTTATTATTGTTGTTGCACATACGCCCGTTGCCACTTTTGAATGAGCGTGTTTTAGCTACTTGTAGCATTCAGAAAAAAACTAAATACCCGCGATGAAATACAACACAGAGGAACATAAAAACCTACTGCCAGCTAGCGTTTCAGAAGTGTTATTGCAGAGCAACACAAACAGCACGCAGCAGTAAAAATGCACGACTACACACAAGGCGGGTCCCGTGGGTCATGCTAATTACTCGTTTGATAGTCACTTAAACAGAGATTTTGTAACCAACTAGTCTAAAAGCTCAGGTTTTCACAGATTAAACTAAACTTGTGTGTGTATTCAACTGCCTACTCTTAAAATTATTTAAGCATAATGTCAAATTCTTCAAAAAACCTAAAAATAGGTCACCGATATATACTGTGCAGAAGTTTAACTTGGCTTTAAGCCAAGCCTAGTTTGAAGAGCTGTTCTCCCATCAGCTGGAAGATTTCCCCTCAGGACACCAACAACAGGCACTACGTCCCCCTACAAAAGCAAGCTCCTAATTGGTTAATCTAGCACAAAGATGCGCTAAAGTACAGATTTTCCAGCTTGAGCCATGCGCCTTTGCATAAACTTAACATGTAAATCCCTCAGGCTTGAGGCTTCATCCGCGTCTGGTGTGAAGGCACCATCAGAGATCCATTTCCGACCAGATGCATTACTTTTCAAGCATTTTATTTGAGATTGTTTGATAGTAAATGGTGAGGATTTGAATAATATTCTCTTGTGTATTCGACTACTCTTTTCAGCGAGTATGTATCATCGTATCATTTAGTGCAGTGTTTCTTAACCATGTTCCTGGAGGACCACCAATACTGCATGTTTTGGATGTCTCCTTTATCTGTCACACCCATCGTAGGTCTTTCAGTCTCTGCTAATGAGCTGATCATCTAAATTGGGTGTGTTTGATGGTCCTCCAGGAATGTGGTTGAGAAACACTGATTTAGTGAACTAGCGTCCTTAGATTACACCTGGAAGAGCAAACATTTGGTAAGTGAGCTAATTGTCTCTTGCTTACACCGTTTACTTACAAGGTGACATTGCCAACTACTGGCCTGGCATACACAATCCAGCACTTTCGGCAGTTTTTCGCTGATGTGTAAATACAAATTGCTTTAAAAATGTTTTAGTGTATGTGAATAGTTTTAAAAATTCAAGGGAAAAATCCTTTTCCATTTTTGACTACACCATTGTCATGTAAACGTAACTTAAATCTGTTAAAAGTGAATAAAAATTAAGAACATTTCATTAATTAATCTGATAAAGTTTATTTTACAAACAGCTGACTTACCCACTCCAAATGCAATAAAACACTTCGGCTTGCTGAATTGTCCGTTCTCATCCAGGAAATTCTCTGGGTTAAATGTGTCAGGATGCTTCCAGTGCTCCTTATTGCTGAAAATTGCAGTGTAGTTTGTCATGATCATAGTTCCCTGTGTGAGGAAAGTTTAGCAGAGTTGAACTGACCAATTCAACAAAGACAATTGATTTGTTTTGATATAAACATTATGAACATTGAAAGACATGGCAGATGTCCTTCATCCACTCAAGCTCCGTTCATTACCTGAGGAATGTCGTATCCACGTAGTTTTGTGGGCTGAATTGTTTCATGAAATAACCCAAAAGGTGCAATGTTTCCACATCGCTGAATCTCATGAACAGTGGCGAGTGTGTACGGTAGTCTGTCACGATCATTCATGCTGGGCAAGCGGTCGTAACCCAGAACCTGAACAATCTCCTCATGACATCGCTCTGTGTTGTGCAACAAATGTTGAGGATAAAAAATTTAGGACCCGGCAAATACAAACAGGCTGCTAAAGTTCCCAAATGGAAATAATTTGGTTGTTTTTTGTGAACTAAATAACAACATTCTCCGCAGGCCCTTTTTTTGGTAGCCAAAAACTAAACTTTCTGAAAAGTTCCAGGGAGGGTTTTTGTAACAACTTAAATAGAACCTAAAAGAGAATGTTCTGAATACGTTCTCCTAAGACGGAACATTTTATTTAGACCATAGGTCTCAAACTCAATTCCTGCAGGAATGCAGCTCTGCACAGTTTTTCTCCAAACCCTAATCAAACACAGCTAATCCAACTAATCAATAATAATAATTCAAGGTCGCCTTACAATAAGCATCAACAGCCATGCTAGAACAAATTAAAACAAATAGTAAAACATTACCAAACAAGTATAAACACATATCGCGAATATAAAATAACATGATAAAAAAAACTGTTGAAGGAAAGCCTGCTTAAAAAGATAGGTCTTTAGTCGAGATTTATACGTGTCAAGACGATCACTGCTCCTTAGATCCAGGGGAAGCGAGTTCCATAGTCGAGGAGCCATAGAGCTAAAAGATCTGTCTCCCATTGTGCTTAATCGAGTGCAAGGTGGTACCAGGGAGAAAGAGTTGGCTGATCTAAGAGCGCAAGAAGGAATATGAATATTGAGAAGTTCGGTGAGATATTGAGGAGCAAGATTATGAAGTACCTTGAAAGTTAGAAGTAATATTTTAAAATCAATACGAAATCAAGGTGTTCGAGACGACTAGGCACTATTAGACCAACTGTGCTTGATTAGGTTTGGAGCAAAACTGTACAGAGCTGCGCCCATCCAGGAATTGAGTTTGAGACCTATGATTTAGATGCTAGTGCAAATCAGCAGTTAAGCTAAAATTAATTATCACCATGTCTCCAAGATAGAAAGAAACTGTGATGAAACCTAAAGAACAATTTCAGCAAGTTCAAGTGGAAAACATAGACAGGATCCAGCCATTAAAATAAATCTCATCTACTGCTAATGTTTAAATTTAGTACCTTGTACATCTGGGTTTTGAATCAAGAAGAGGAGTCCCCATCTGATGCTGGATGATGTGCTGTCAGATCCCGCCAGAAACAGGTCTACTGTTGTACTAATCAAGTTTTCTTCATGAAATGTGGAGTCTTTGTCAGACTTTTGCTGTTTCAGATGGAACAAAACTGTTAGTTTATTGTAGCAACAATTAAATTAATACATATGAGAAGAAGCCTTCTTTCATAATCTCACCTTCTCGATTTCCAGCAGGTAGCCATCAATGAAGTCTCGTGGACTGTCTGGATCCAAAGTTTTTCTGTGTTCTTCAACTTCATGTCGAACGAAAGCATATAACTCATTGGCGTTCTTATTGATCTCCTGGTGTGGACCAGGGAAATGCTTGATGAAGGGGGCGAAGTTGAAAATCTAAGACAGATAAAGCATTATGAGGTAACAGGCCTGTTGTATTCCATATGTTTGGATATTTATACCCACATTTGTGGCTTATTGCACTTTCTTCTCCATATAAAGCACTATTTTTAACATCACACAAAATGAAGTAAATATATTAACTTACAGTTATGGTTCTCATATCATCCTCCATTTTGTGTTTTAAATAAAAGATAAGGATATGGCAATTCTAAAATTCAACTAAAAAGAGAATCTTAACACATACTATGCAATATATGGCAATGCAGACAGAAAGTGTAGGCCACGTGATATTTCAAATTTGTCTGTAAATATTTTTACACAGAGTGGCATTGGTAAATTAATAAGTTACAAAACTACATGAGGATGAATATGTAAGGTTCATATACTGTATAATAAAGACATAAATTAAGTATTTGATCATACCTGTCCTGCTGCTGATCCTGTGAGTATGATGTTTTGATTCAGGATTTTCAGAAGGTATTCAAAGCGTTTGTTATTGTATTCGAATCGATCTCCAAACACGATGGAGCAGATAATGTTGGAAAGGGCATTCTGTACGGCATGCTGGGGATTCATTGATCTGCCTACAAAGAAGATTTCCCAAGAATGATCATTTTAAGAAACTATTTGTGAAAATTGTAATATGCAAAAATAAGCATGAAGCTTTTGATATCCTACAATATATTCTTGTCACAAATGTTTCAGAGAGGGTTATTGGTTTCTGTTTAACATTTATAAGCACAGACGAGCTTGTTTGGAGCCCCACATAATGTCTTGTGCTCAAACAAACATGAACATGTCATACCTTCATCTTTGAGCATTTCAGCAATCAGATATTGGCTTTCCTCTAACACGCGACTTTCTATTGATTTCCTCCCCTGGCCAAAATTCCTGAATGTGTGCTGAGCTAACCGTCTCTGCTGCTTCCAGGAGTTGTTAAATGTGACCATCACGATACCTAAAAAAGAGAGAAACAGACCTTCAAACCTACACATCTTTAGCATAGTGATATGATTGCATTTTGCTGAACTCAACACTCCTAAAAAATACATGTTGGAATTTTTTATTCCAAATAGAACCTTTAACATCTATAAAAAAACGTATTATTGTGTTTAAGGTTTTACAACGTGCAGTGGTATTTAGATTTATGAAAATGACTTATCTATTCACTGATAGGTTCTGTGGAGAAACAAAAATGGTTCTTCTACTCCAAGTCTGTAAAAACCCTCTATTGAAAGCTTTATTAAGATAAGTGTTACTGACCGAGTCCATTAGTTATCCAGTCTACAATAGGCAGATGTGGTCTTCCAGCAAAAGCATCCTGAACCAGGGCTTCCTTAGCCACCTGGTATGTATTGAGGACTATCGCTGGCTTTCTCCCAAGATACATAGTGGTCATTTCTCCATATTGAGACAACTGTTTAGAGAACATTTACAGTAAGCTCAATGCATTTTTGTTCAAAGGTAGCAGAGATTCACAATAGAGAAAATGACAAAGACTTACAGATCTTATGAACTCCATTGGTTTCTTCAATAAGTGTGGTAAGTTTCCCACAAAAGGCAGAGGTGTTGGACCAGGTGGAAATCGACATTTGTAAAAATGAATCCTGAAGATCTCTAAAAGAACCAGAAAAATCAAGCCCAGGAACAGAGTCAAGACCACAGAGGCCAAGTCTAACTTCAGGAGAGCCGCAAACATGATGTCCAGTTGAGTTCAGGACAATCACAACAGCAGTAGAGGGTCAGGAGCTTTATAACAGAGGAAGCAGAAGAGGGAGGAGACAGAGTGATTGACCTGCCGTTAACACCTTTCAGCCCTGTCTTCAACCCCACTCATACAGAGCCCTGCGCATCTTATGAATAAAATCAGTTGATTAGCAAATTATTACCTAAAAGTACCTGATTTGACATGAAACTTGTTTCTGTATGGTCACCTTGGTCGGGAATCCCTGGAAGAAGAGACTTCTGTTCATCTCAATGGGACCTTCCTGGGAAAAATAAAGAAAAAATAAATAAAATGGATAGAGAAACTTAACTGTAACATATGCACTGCTATGTTGAAAACACCCTGAGCAAAGCATTGTCAAACATGAGTGAAAAAACAACCCCCAAAACCAGCTGATCTGTTGTGAAACCAAAGGTGAGGAGATAGAGAGGGAGAGTAGCACATTACATACAGTATTCTCCTCAAGCCATGGCTAGACAGTGGTGCACACTGATTGTCATACCTGTCAACATTGGGATGTGAAAATAAGGGATATACCCACCATAATAAGGGACCGGCCCCCTTAAAAAAATCCCCAAATTACTAAATATGTTTATTTAAAGGTGTTTCATTATAAATAAACAGTTAAATGGTCAGTAATATGTTTTATTATTATTTACAAAAGAAAAAATAAATAGTAAACATAAGCAGCAAATACATTAGCAAAGAGTTCAGTGTATTAAAATGAATAGCTATTATAAAGAAATAGAATCAAATCTCATTTGCCGTTTCTTCACTGTAACTTACACATTCTGATTTAAGAGCAACGAATGTATCTCATATTTATTTAGATTTTTTAGTTTGGTTACATTAAATAACAGAGGTGTCACTTTAAAAATGCACACATCTAACGTTATAATGAAACCATTGGACTGCTTTGCTAACTTTTTATGCTCATTTAAGATGAAATTAGTTGTGTTTGAAAAATAAACAAACCACCAATATCTACATCTTTGAATATTATTATTATTATTATTTATGCGTATATGTCTGTTTAAACACGCACCCAAGACCCAGACTTTGCTCCGCTTCAAATCGCGTGTACAGAATTCATTTGGGAAACAGCGTTTGTTTATCACTATGAAGCGCGTCAGCTGACAGTCACGCACCGCTATATGACTGTTTTGAGGATTGCATATGAAGGATTGACGGCACCTGTAATGAAAAGGAACGGCAATCCTGCCGTTTTTTTATTAATTTCAAAGTGTTTTCATGCCTAAACAAAGCGAAAGCACAGAACAGACTCGCATTTAAGAGCAAGGGCGGACCCTGGTGGTTTGGCAGTATGGGTTGTGAATTGGGAGGCTCGGATTTATTTGCCACCCTTCAGAGAAAGATTGAAAATACGGGAAAATACCTTTACCGGATGATAGCGGGATAGAACTGTAAAATACTGGAGAATCCCAGCAAAAACGGGAGGGTTGACAGGTATGCTGACTGTACCATAAAATACATCAATGTCTTTATTAAGTTTACTACTACACAGTTGAGGTTATAAACTGTCAAATGATACCAATATGACAAAAAGTTAAATGCCAAAGATGTGTATCGGAGGTGTAGAAGCTCTGCCTCACCAGGAGGACTTGACCTGTGCTTGGAAAGTCCCAGCAGTCCTTATTAGCATAGAAGTGATCACAATACTTAGGCCTGTTCACACCAGGTATTGAGATGCGCTTTCATGAATCTAGGGGGCCGCTGTCTTGCATAATTGAGCTCCAACACTGAGAAAAAAAGCACACATGCCTGAATACTTAAGACACAGTTGTCAAACTCAGTTCCTGGAGGGAAAGCTGCGAAGCTTTGCACCGTTTTAGCTTTAACCTTAATTAAAAACACCTGATCAAACCAACCCGAGTCCTTCAGGCTTGTTTGAAACTTGCAGGTAGGTGTGTTTAAGCAGGGTTAGAATGAAACTCTGCAGGAAAGTGGATCTCCCCACTTTGACACCCCTGACCTAAGACCTTGATTAGCTTGTTACGTTGTGTTTGTGGGTTGAAGATAAACTCTGCAGAGACACTGGTCCTACAGGATCAACATTCCCTATCCCTGCTGTAGAATGTTGAGATTTCATGATCATGTCACTGATCTGATTAGATTGACCTTTGGACAGATTGCAGCTTTTAACGTGCAACACAGAAACAGGAGCTCCAATGTGGTTAGTCGTGAGGTACAATTGCCTGTCTATCGGGGTCAATAGACCCTCTAGAGATGAAGATAGTCAAATAGATTTTGTATATTGAAGGATTATTGATCTAGTAGCTCATCATTGTTTCTGAGTCTAGTATTGATGAGTGGAATACAAGTATGACCTCTAAAGTCCAAGCCTCACCATCTTAACAGGGAAAGAGACAGAATGCAACATGTCAGAAGGCCACAGGAGAAGCATAACATATAACATTTCTGAGGTATAACGAAAAAGCAAAACAATGTCTAAAAACTGCTGTGTGACTAGATGAACGGTAGACTTTATATAAGCTCTCAAACCCCCCAAAATCAGCATTTTAGGACGCAAAACAGGGAGCACGAACCTGACTGTAACCCCACTCATCTTCCGGCCACCTTCAGGTTTCAGCCAGATGCTCAAAAACTTCTCAATATTCTCTCCCTGCTTGAAGACTGGCAACTTTGGCTCTGCTCATAGCATTGGCTGGCTGCTGGGCCCCGACATTAGTCAGCAAGTCTCGATCTCTCTAGTGAGCTGTTTATCTTTATGTCACTTGACCCCTCAGCTTGTGGGGTTGATTCTTGTAGACTTTGTAGATTCAGTAAATAGTGTTGCTCTCTTGCTGCAGCAGGAGAAATGCATTGAGCTGATGTGGACTTGGGATGAACAGACGGAAGTTCTGTCTCTCTCCTTTTCTATTGTACAGGGGTGCAAACTCATCAGGGGTGAAAGTGGCGAAAACCAGATATAGATTAGTAGAAAAGTGCTTAGACCAGGCATGGGCAAACTCGATCCTGGAGGGCCGGTGTCCCTGCAGAGTTTTGCTCCAACACTAATCAAACACACCTGAACACCCTAATTAGCGTCTTCAAAATCACTAGAAAGCTACAAGCAGGTGTGTTTGATTAGGGTTGGTGCAAAACTATGCAGGGACACCGGCCCTCCAGGATCGAGTTTGCCCAACCCTGGCTTAAACCAAAAGCACATTTACACCTTGTTCATGTATAAGGTTTCAGGGGAAAGATCTAGAGTTCACGATTATTCAACATAATTATGTCAAATATGAGTTGTTAAGGAGAACATCATTAATAATGATTATAAATGAGTTCAGCTGCGCTAAAAGTTTCTCTGTTTCTGCTACTGGCTGTCTCTTGGTTGCAACTTATGAATTATTGAAATTGACGAATGGTTTCATTTATGGGAATGTTTCCCACACCGTAGACCGGTGTCCTGACATTTTATCCTACCCATCAGATTATGCTACCAACGGTGTATTTGAATGGCTCTGAAGTTGGGGTTAGGGATTAGGTAGGTTAGGGTGATATTACAACTTCATATCTCATTACTCCACTTTAAAATTTACACTGGTAGCAAAACCTGATGGGTAGCATATTGTGTCATTAAAATGTGCAACCTACTTTTTGAATGCGAGGTAGGACAATCTGACAAGGTAGGACAAATCGACAGAACACCGGCATAAAATGTGACCGTTATAACTGGAGTTGTGCATTATTAATTATTTTTCAATAATTAAATGGACAAAAGCCAATTATTCTGCTTATACTATGGTAACCACACCTAAAGACATGGTTCAGATGTTGTATTTCAGGACAGGTCAGGTTTTGTCCTCAAACAGCTCCTGTATGTAGTTCTTGTTTCTTACACATCTTCTCCAAAGGCTTTGTTTTTTTTTTCCCCAACAAAAATGGGAAGAAATGTTAAATTTTTTAGAGAACTATGCATTTAAAATATTTCGAACGAATTAATTGTTAAAGAATGCTGATCAAAATAGACACATTCAGGTCATCAGACACTTTCAGATTATTGCAAATGTTTATCAGAAGCTCCTTCGGAAATATTCATTTCCTTGTGTTCATCGGCAAGTCAGCCTGTTATTTTCATGCAGGACAACGAACCCTTGCTATTATCTGATTATAGCAGGCCCATATTGCAATGTGGAGCTGTTAAATATTAATATTAAATGAAAAGTAATTCACAGGACACTTTAAATGAAATGGTTTAATAACAATATTTTACTACGGTTACAACTGAATTAGTTATACATAAATGTATGAAGTGAAAAAACATGAAATGCTAAAACATAATATTAATTGTACTGAGTTTAAAATCTATAAAAGTTAAAAGCTTCATTTTATCATATCCTTGAGACCATGTGATCTTTATTATCAGAATGACCTAGGAACAGTTGTTTATACATGATATAGATGAGCCAATGTGCTCTTCTGTGTCTCAATGTTTTCTTTCTGTATGTGGTGACGTGATGTGTTTCGGGTCAATCTTTGGTGTCTCTACTGCAGCAGATGACGTTAAAAGTTTGAGGATAGCGGACTATACCCAAGATGCCATCCATGTCTATGGGCTTTGCATCAGGCGGTGAGGAGAAATGAATCCTCTGTATGAGTGAAGTGATGAACAAAAAGAGCTCCGTCCTCACCAGTGACTCACCCAGACAGGACCTCGGCCCTACAAAAAAACAAACAGAAATCAATCCAGCAACTATTGCTTGTGCTTGAGGAGGCATTTAACAAGGAAATGTTTTAATCAAAAACCGGGAAACTTTTAAAGAGCCCATATTATGGGTTTTTGAAAATGCCCTTCCATGTAGTGTGTAACACAGCTCTAAGTGAAGTGAAATATCCAGCTAGGGCTTAAATCTGTTAGTGTACAGTGTTTAAAACTATTGATTCATCTATAAAAGAGTCGACTCATAGTGCTTCAAACGAGTCGCCTTGATAACGAGTCATTAGGTGTTTCGCGATGACGCAGCCACGAAACACAAGCCTCGCCAGTAGTTACGCGCACAAACCAGGGAGATTTGAAACCTGCGGCCCCGCCCACTAACACAGAAAAAACACTAGACACACACACACACAGACGCCGCCGGTCGAATGAAGTCACGCTGTGCTCAGATGGATAATATTGACAGTCTCTACCCAAAGATGAGTTGTTAACCTGGTACAGTACACGCGGTTACTCTTTATATTCTCTTATCACATGTAAGCCACGTTAAAAACGCGACGCGTGCCGCTTTGTTTACGGATTTAATGTTAAAGGCTTTTGTGAGCTCGCGTTCCACTGCCGTTTGTCGTTGCTATGGCGATCGATCGTAAGCTAGGAGACAGGAGACTTGTGTCACTTTCCCTAGTTCTTCTGAGGAGCGTTGTGTGTGTGTGTGTGTGTGTGTGTGTGAGAGAGAGACTCGCGTCGCTTTCCCTAGTTCTTCTGAGGAGCGTTGTGTGTGTGTGTGAGAGAGAGAGACTCGCGTCGCTTTCCCTAGTTTTTCTGAGGAGCGTTGTGTGTGTGTGTGTGAGAGAGAGAGAGAGAGAGAGAGAGAGAGAGAGAGAGAGAGAGAGAGAGACTCGCGTCGCTTTCCCTAGTTCTTCTGAGGAGCGTTGTGTGTGTGTTTGAGAGAGAGAGAGGGAGAGGGAGAGAGAGAGAGAGACTCGCGTCGATCTCCCCAGTTCTTCTGAGGAGGGTTGTGTGTGTGTGTGAAAAAAGCCTTACACTATGAAGCGCGTGTGCACTGTGACAACTTTTATATAGTTGATTAGCAGCTGGGCATTTCACTCTGTCTTGTGCTGAAGCCTGTCACTGTCGACCAATCGCAGCAGGCTGTCATCGGTCCAATCAGCGCAGATTAGCTTCGCGCTGAGGAGGGGTTTGGGAACAAATGAATCGCTGAACGATTCATATAGGAGTCGTTGGGATAATTAGGTAAAAATAAATGCAGGTTATAAGACCATCAAAGTGTTTTATGACCTTGCATGCATATTAGACTGTTGTTGGAGACCCTTACAACCTAAATATGACCCTATTTCATGTATAATATGGGCTCTTTAATACATTCTCCTGTTTTTACAACAATTGTGTTTAGAGGAATGAAAAGTACAAGTTTTTGAAAATGCCACTATTATTGTTAATGTGTAAACACCCCATATGGGAATCTTTGAAAACGGTGACACCATGCACATGGATATAATGGTACATGCTAGTTATGTAGACGTGCGTACATTTTTAATGCAAGCATGAACAAACAAACATAACAATGGTGGAGTTCATGGTTGTGTTGTTGCTGTTGCGCTTCAAGCGTTTCAGCAAAGTGTAGATTTTACATGACAACAAACAGTAGAGAGCAAATACAGTAGACACAGCCAATTCCAAATACACACTAGTGTCAAATACAAATCTTTAAAATGTGTTTTGGATTAGACCAAGTGTGTGCGCTACGACTCATTTGATCAAAGGTTTTGCAACCAACTCTAAGGCTGCATTTACACTGCACTGTTCAAGTGACCCAATTCCGATTATTTTCTCCCATGTGGCACAGATCGGATATGGCCCATGTACGTGTAAGCAGGAACAAATCACATGGATTCCGATTTACTCAAATCAGATTCAGGCCTTGTTCGTATGTGGAAACTTATCCAATATGAATCGGATCTGTACCCTCGTGTCTGCAGTGTAAGCAGGTAGATTGGATTTTTACCTGTCAATGTGAGTCGTGCATCATTAAAAACCATAGCGAATGACGTCAAGTCTGACACTTTCTTTTCAAAACAGACTTCAGGAGAGTCCCAAACCTTAAATCTCATACACAAGGACTAAAACAGTTTTTTCTATTGTCATAAAGCACAGGTATTTAAGCATGTTAGTGAGAGCGAGAGAGTGCACCGTCTGCCATGTAACCAACTAATATAAAACTAGCGCATACATCACCTGCATAAATTACGCCATGGGCATGACATTAAGATGCCTACTGGTTTAAAAAGCCTATATATCAAAAGAAGATGGACAAATGAAAACCTTTCTGTTATAAACTATAGTAAAACAGCTTGTCAAAAGCTGCAAACAGATTACCAACAGGAATAGAGAAAAGAGCCCTCTTTAATTATCAGCTGTTAGTCAGCGCCTGCTCTTTTTTCCCTTATCATTGCGCCTTTGCAGTGTGCTGTGTAAATGCAGACGATCGGATATGAGTCCCTTTTAAAAGATGATGTAAGCAGGTCAAACAAATCGGATACGGTCACAAAATCGGAATTGACCATCAAGATCTGCAGTGTAAATGCAGCCTAAAAGCTCAGAACCCCCAAAATACAGATTTTTGTGTGTATTCAACAGCCTACTCTTAAATTAAGATGTCAAATTCTTCAACAAAAAAAAAACCTAATAATAGGTCACCGATATATGCTGTGCTTCTATCATGAACAATCTTAGGCAGTCATTAAAATAAAAAAATAAGAGCATATGTATAGCCAACTTGTTAAAAATAGCAATGTAGAATAACCCACAAGCTGACAGAAATCTGTATAAAACGCTAAAAATCATTAAACAAGTCAAAACTGATATAACAAATTATCAAGAAATGGCTTTTATTCAAATATCAAATGGTTTTTTAAAGTATAATTAATGTATATAATAATGTCTAAATACAAAAAACAATGCACATTTATTTTACTCGGATCATGCCAGGTCTGAGCATACCTGCTAACACTCCTGTTTTTTTCCGGGAGTCTCCCGTATTTCAGACCCATCTCCCATTTTGTTCGGTCTCCCGGGAAACTCCTGGTATTCAACCGGGAAAACCAAGGGAATTTCAAGGGAAAACCTGTCCATTTTTGACTACACCATTGTCATGTAAATGTAACTTACTCCAAACTTACAACAAACTCCAACATTTTATTAATAAATCAATTAAAATTTGACAAACAGCCGACTCACCCAGTGAAAATGGAATGAAAGACTCCGGCTTGCTGAAGTGTCCGTTCTCATCCAGGAAATTCTCAGGGTTAAATGTGTCAGGATGCTTCCAGTGCTCCTTATTGCTGAAAATTGCAGTGTAGTTTGCCATGACTAAAGTTCCCTGTGTGAGGAAAGTTTAGCAGAGTTGAATCAACCGATTCAATAAAAAGAATAGATTTATTTTGATATGAAAATTATAAACATGAAAAGGCAGGGCAGATGTCCTTCATTAACTCAAGCTCCGTTTATTACCCGAGGAATGTCATATCCACGTAGTTTTGTGGGCTGAACCGTTTCATGAAACAACCCAACAGGTGTGATGTTGCCACATCTCTGAATCTCGTGAACAGTGGCGTGTGTGTAGGGTAGTCTGTTACGGTCTTCCATGCTGGGCAAGCGGTCGTAACCCAGAACCTGAACAATCTCCTCATGACATCGCTCTGTTGTGAGACAAATGGTTAGGGTTATAAAGGTTTGCACCGAGCAAATACAAATATGCTCCTAAAGGTTCCTAATAGATACCATTTCATTGTTTTTTTTGTGAACTAAATAACAATATTCTCTCTTGGTTCTTTTTTGGTTCATAGATTTCAGCTATGTGCATAAATGTAGACATAATCCAGAGATTAAAATGAGTCTCATCTACGGCTAATGTTTAAATTTAGTACCTTGTACATCTGGGTTTTGAATCAAGAAGAGGAGGCCCCATCTGATGCTGGTCGCTGTGCTGTCGGATCCAGCCAGAAACAGGTCAGTTGCTGAAATAACCAGGTTTCCTTCATGAAACGGGGAGTCTTTGTTGGACTTTTGCTGTTTCAGATGGAACAAAACTGTCAGTTTACTGTTACTACAATTAAATTAATATATATATATATATATATGAGAAGAATCCTTCTTTCATGATCTCACTTTCTCCATCTCCAGCAGATAGGCATCGATGTAGTCTCGTGGACTGCCTGGATCCAGAGTTTTTCTGTGTTCTTCAACTTCATGTCGAACGAAACCAAATAACTCATCTGAATTCTTCTTGATCTTCTGGTGTGGACCAGGGAAATGTTTGATGAAGGGGAATAAGTTGAAAATCTAAGACAGATAAAGCATTATGAGGTAACAGGCCTGTTGTATATTCCATATGTTTGGATTTCCACATTTGTGGCTTATTGTTAGTACACTTTCTTCTCCATATGAAGTTAATTTTCTTAAAATCAATCAAAATGAAGTAAATATTTTAACTTACAGTTATGGTACTCATATTATCTTTCATTTTGTGTCTTAGATAACGATTCGACAATTATATAATTCAACAACAACAAGACAATCTTAACTCATACCATGCAGTATATGGCAATGCAGACAGAAAGTGTAGGTCACATAATATTTCAATTCTGTCTATAAATAGACATACTGTATAATAAAGACATAGGGAAGTGATGAGAATTTGATCATACCTGTCCTGCTGCTGACCCTAAGAGCAAGATGTTTTCATTCAGAAGATTCAGAAGGTATTCAAAGTGTTTGTTATCGTAGTCGAAGCGATCTCCAAACACGATGGAGCAGATAATGTTGGAAAGGGCGTTCTTTATAATATAATGGGGATTCATTGATCTGCCTACAAAGAAAATTTCACATGAACTATAATGTTGAGAAACTATTTGTAACAATTGTAATATGCAAACATAAGCATGAAGCTTCTGATATTCTATAATATATTCTTGTCACAAATGTTTCAGAGAGGGTTATTGGTTTCTGTTTAACATTTATAAGCACAGACGAGCTTGTTTGGAGCCTCACACAATGTCTTGTGCTTAAACAAAACTTGAACATGTCATACCTTCATCTTTGAGCATTTCAGCAATCAGATATTGGCTTTCCTCTAACACGCGACTTTCTATTGTGTTTTTCCCCAGACCAAAGTTTCTGAACATGTGCTGAGCAAACCGTCTCTGCTGCTTCCAAGAGTTGTTAAATGTGACCATCACGATACCTAAGAAAGAGAGAAACAGACCTTGATATCTACACATCTTTAGCATAGGGATATGATTGCATTTTGCTGAACTCAACACTCTTAAAATGTACATGTTGGTAGTATTGATTCCATAAAGAACCTTTAACATCTATGAAACTTTATTATTGTGTTTAAGGTTTTAAAATGTGCATGTAATATTTAGATTTATGAAAATGACTCTGATCTATTCACTGAAAGGTTCTTTGGGTGGGGGGGAAAGGTTCTTCTACTCCATGTCTGTGAAAACCCTCTATTGAAAGCTTTATTAAGAAAAGTGTTACTGACCGAGTCCATTAGACATCCAGTCTACAATTGGCAGATGTGGTCTTCCAGCAAAAGTATCCTGAACCAGGGCTTCCTTAGCCACCTGGATTGTATTGAGCATTATCACTGGCTTTCTCCCAAGATACATAGTGGTCATTTCTCCATACTGAGACAACTGTTTAGAGAACATTTACAGTAAGCTCAATGCATATTTTTGTTTAGAATACAGCAGCAGAGCTTCACAATGGAGAAAACAGCCAAGACTTACCGATCTTATGAACTCCTTTGGGTTCAATAAGTGTGGTAGATTTCCCACAAAAGGCAGAGGTGTTGGACCAGGTGGAAATCGACCATTGTAGGAATGAATTCTGAAGATCTCAAACAGAACCATAAAAATCAAGCCTAGGACCAGAGTCATGCCCACAAAGGCCAAGTCTAACTTCAGGAGAGCCGCAAACATGATGACAGATTGAGTTCAGGACAAACACAATAGCAGCAGAGGGTCAGGAGCTTTATAACAACAGAAGGAGAGGGAGGAGGAGACAGAGAGAGATTGACCTGCTGTTAACGCCTTTCAGCCACATCATCCCCACCCAAACTGAGCCCTGCATCTTGTAAATAAAGTCTGCTGATTTGCAAATTATTAACTAAAATTACCTGATTTGATTAAAACAATCACAATCTGAGTTTAGTGAAAAGAGTTTCATATTACATTAGTGCTCTGTAAAGCTGGAAGCTTATGCTGCTATTCTAAACCAACAATCAGAGGGGAGAGCAGTTGAAGGGGATGGTGTGTGTATAAAATAATTATCTTATATCATATCTGTCATATCTAATCATGAAACTTGTTTCTGTTTAGTCATCTTGGCCAGGATCTTCCTAAAAAAAAAAAGGGAAATAATAATAATGTAACACGGGGAGTGACAGAGACAACTGAGGTGAGGATCCACGAGCAGGTTTATTGGGTAGTCAGGCAAGCAATGGTCAACACAGGTGCAGATGTATAAAGGCAAATCCAGAATCATAGTCACTATAACAGGCAAGAGGTCAGAAGGCAGGCAGCAGACAGGAGCAAAAAGGCAAGCAAGGCTAAGGTCAAGAACACAGAGAGACAAGAACAAGGAAATGAGTTGAATTGTCACTTTACAGATAAACAAGACTCGGCAACAGTGTTTGTGTTTGAGCAGTATTTATAGTCCATGAATCAGTCCTTGAGCAGCTTCAGCAGGAGTGAGTGTGTGTGTGTGGCATGACTGAATATGTAGTCCATTTACAAGCAGATTTGTAGTCCTGTGTGCGTGTGTGTGTGTGTGTGTGTGTGTGTGTGTGAGTGTTTACCAGCGACCTCTAGTGATCGTGACAAATAATGTGTATAGAGAGAGAGAGAGAGAGAAGTAAAAAAAAACAGATCAAGTTTACCACATTTTATTAATACCACTTTCATATCATTATGAAAATATTCTAATAATTAAAAGTCATCAACAACAATAAATAATACATAAATAATAAAGGTAAATAATATAAACAATGTAAATAATATTAATTATTTATAAATATTAATGATAATTTATAGGATAAAAATCTAAAACCATTTTAGAGGTTTCCTTTTGATATAAATTGTACAATTTTAGAAGGATTCACATTTAAAAATATTTCATTTAAAGTCTCTCCAGATAAAAACTGTTGTCTGATAGCATTAACAATAGGGCCTACCACAAGTATGTTTAACAATTTGGTGTCTGTTGCAATATAGACATTTTTGTTCATGCGTGAGTCTCGTGTGTCCAATGCAGCATCTGTATAAACAATCTCATCATGTCTTGACTTTAAAAATAAATTAGATTTTCTTCCTATTTCTGGCTGAATTTCAAAAAGTTTATTTTCTGAGTACTGATCCCATTCTGTTTGCCATTTGTTGAGAATGTAGCCTTTTATAAGTGGCTTTACATCCGAAGGTGGGATTTTACTCTCCTTTAGCTTTTAATAAGTGTATAGAGAAACGTAACTGTAACATGTGCACTGCTATGTTGAAAAGACAATGAAACTGCCTTTATTACTGTATGAAACAGTTCTTTCTGATTGTCTTTTCTTTTTACACCCTGAGCAAAGCATTGTCAAACATGAGTGAAAAACCAACCCCCAAAACCAGCTGAACTACTGTGAAACCAAAGGTGAGGGCATTAACACGTTAAAAGAGACACATCATCGTTCACACCTGGCATTTAAATACATTTCTTTTGTCCACTTCTCTGATGATGATGAAGATGATGGGTGGGTGTTGGATTTCACTTTTTAATACCAGGAAAGCTAGCACAATTTTAATAATTTACACAAAATAAAAAGCTTTTAAAAGTAGTCTACCAGAACAACTGAAAATGCTTTAGAAATAGGTTACTTTATGTATTGACTAATCAAAATATACATATTTAATATGTGATATTTCCTATCAACTTCTAAAGCCTAAAATAGACGTGTTCTGTTTAACAGTTTTAACATGGAGGCTGCATTTGTGTTTCTAAAGTTAATTTAACAATTATTTTGGAACATCGAAAGTAACTTAACTACGTGTCTTGGAGTAAAATTATGCAAATGATGAAAGGAAAGAATGGTCATCCAAAACATGCATCATTTTTTTCCGATCAACTCCTGCCTAGACACTATTTTAGTGTCTATATATTCTGTCGTTTTCTCAAATTTGTTTAACAAATATTTTAGAACTTATAGAAAATTATAAAAATAAATTAAAGATAAAAAAGATTAAACATATCAGCAATGTTGAGTGATCAAGTATACTATATATATATATATATATATATATATATATATATATATATATATATATATATATATATATATATATATATATATATATATAAAAATCGCCTGTAATACAAAACCTAAGATTAGTGATAGGTAAAATCACCCAGCAAGCATTTTTTTGCTTTTAAAAATATGTCTGAGAGACATCTAAACATAGTCATCTTGGTTAAAACAGGGCTAAATTGGATTGGGACTGTCAGTAAAAATCTAATAGACGACTAGGTCAAAATAAGACTAGTCGTCATATAAACAGATATAAATGAAACACATATAAAGTCTGTCTATTTGACGAGTTTAGATTTGGTCTATTCATAGATGTCTATTAGATTTTAACAGAAAGCCCAAGTTTAGCCTTGTTTGAGCCAAGCTCTCTACATTTAGATGTCTATTAGACGTCTGTTCCAGCTGCTGGTTTACGAATGAGCTCAATAACTTCTATGTTAAGCTTCTTTGACACTATTTACATTGTAAAAGAAATAAAAATGAAGTACATAGATGGAGAGAAGGTTGCGATTAGCATCTGTGCAACCGGATTTAATCACATTTGCATTCGTACTGTTCTAATGTTCACACATCTAATGTGCTTTCAACTACCTCTGGAAGTGGGCAAAAGTGGACAATGGTTCACACCTGTATTTAGCGTTGTCCACTTGTTATCAGATTCACAAAAATGCATCTTAATAAATACCCGGTGTGAACTGGGCCTTATAGTGTATATATATATATATATATATATATATATATATATATATATATATATATATATATATATATATATATATATATATATATATATATACACTCATGGGACACATTAGGTACAACTACTTGTTAATGCCAATCACATGGCAGCCACTAGACATGGTAGACATGGTCAAGACGATCTGTTGCAGTTCAAAACGAGCATCAGAATAGGGAAGAAAGGTGATTTTGAACGTGGCATGGTTGTTGATCTGAAAAACACTGGTCTGAGTATTTCAGAAACTGCTGATCTACTTGGATTTTCATGCACAACCATCTCTAGGGTTTACAGAAAATGGTCCAAAAAAGGGATAATATCCAGTGAGCAGCAGTTCTGTGGGCACAAATGATTCGTTGATGCGGAGGTCAGAGGAGAATGGCCAGACTGGTTCCAGCTGATAGAAAGGCAACAGTAACTCAAATAACCACTCGCTAAAACTGAGCTATGCAGAAGATCTCTGAACACACAACATGCCCACCCTTGAGGCGGATGGGTCACAGCAGCAGAAGACCACACCGGGTGCCACTCCTGTCAGCTAAGAACAGGAAACTGTGGCTACAATTCACACAGGCTCACCAAAACTGGACAATAGAAGATTGAAAAAACGTTGCCTGCTCTGATGAGTCTCCATTTCTGTTGCGACATTCAGATGGTCGGGTCAGAATTTGGCGTCAACAATATGAAAGCATGGATACATTCTGCCTGGTATTAACGGTTCAGGCGGGTGGTGGTGTTGTAATAGTGGGGGGATATTTTCTTGGCACACTTTGAGCCCATTAGTACCAATTGAGCATCGTGTCAACGCCACAGCCTACCTAAGTATTGGTGCTGACCATCTCCATCCCTTTATGAGCACAGTGAATGCATCATCAGATGGCTACTTCCAGCAGGATAGTGACATGGTTCATAAAGCATGAATTATCTCAGACTGGTTTCTTGAACATGACAATGAGTTCACTGTACTCAAATGGCCTCCGCAGTCTCCATTACTCAATCCAATAGAGCACCTTGTGATGTGGTGGAACAGAAGATTCACATCACATCATTCACATCACTATCACGTCAATGTGGTCCAAAATCTCTGAGGAATATTTCCAGTACCTTGTTGAATCTATGCCACGAAAGATTAAGGCAGTTCTGAAGGCAAAATGGAGTCCAACCTGGTACTGGTAAGGTGTACCTAATTAAGTGGCCAGTGAGTGTATATTTTCTCAGTTTACAGTATCAAAGTAACAAAATGGCCCTTCAGGACCAAAGTTGGAATGATGATAATGGAGGGGGAATGTTGATAATGGAGGGCCACTGTCCTGCAGAGTTCAGCTCTAATATTGAAAAAAAATGCATGAATTCTTATGACACAGTTTTCAAACTCAATTCCTGAAGGACTGCAGCTCAGCACAGTTTAGTTTCATCTTAATTAAACACACCTGATCAAACTAATTGAGTCCGTCAAGCTTGTTTGAAACCTGCAGGTAAGAGCGTTGAAGCAGGATTGGAATTAAGCTCTGCAGGACTTCGGCCCTCCAGGAACTGAGTTTGACACCCCTGACCTAAGACCTTGATCAGCTTGTTCTGTTGTGTTGGTGGGTTGGGGCTAAACTCTATAGGGACACCTGTCCTACAGGATCCTACAGCTGTAGTATGTTGAGACTTCATGATCATGTGACTGCTCTGATTAGATTGACCTGTGGACAGAAAACAACTTTTAAAATAGAGGCACACAACACAGAAACAGGAGCTCCAAGGTGGTTAGTTGTGGGGCACATCTGGCTGTCTATCAGGGACAACAGGCACTCTGGAGATGAAGATAGACAGTCAGATAGATTTTCTATGTTGAGTCAGAGTGGGATTAGTGATCTAGCAGCTCATCTCTGCTTCTGGGCCGAGTATTGATGAGTGGAATTCAAACATGACCTCTGAAGTCCCAGCCACGACATCTTAATGGGGATAGAGACAGAATGCAGCATGTCACAACAATTGACCATGTTATGCAGGAAGTAAAAAGTTCTCAATATCCTCTCCTTGCTTGAAGACTGGCAACTTTGGCTCTGCTCATAGCATTGGCTGGCAGCTGGACCCCCACATCAGTCATTGAGTCTCGCTCTCTCTAGCGAGCTGTATATCTTTACGTCACCTGACCCCTCAGCCGACTGGACAGCTTGCAGTGTTGATTCTCATAGACTTTGTAGCTCCAGTAAATAGTGTTGCTCTCTTGCTGCAGCAGGAGAAATGCAATGAGCTGATGTGGACTTGGGATGAACGTTCTGTCCCTCTTGTTTCTTTTGTACAGGGGTGCAAACTCAACAGGGGCGAAAAAATGTGGCAACCAGATATAGAATAGTCAACATCTGCTTAGACCAAAACCACATTTACACATTCTTCATGTGTAAAGTTTCAGGGTAAAGATCTTGAGTTTGTAGAAAGGGTTGTTACTGATTATTAAGGAGAAAAAAAAAAAGATTGTTAAGTAGAACATCATTAATGATTATAAAAGAGTCCAGCAGCACTACAGTTTCTCTCTCCGTTACTGGCAGAAGTCATAAGTTTGGTTGCAACTTATGAATTATGGAATTTGACCAATGGTTTCATTCATGGGCACGTTTCCCACACCGCAGACCGTCATATTGTCTGAGTGGCCGTTACAACTCAAGTTGTGCATTATTTATTATTTTTCAATAATCAAATGGACAAGAGCCAGATGTTCTGCTTATACTATGGTGACCACACCTGAAGACATGGTTCAGATGTTGTATTTCAGGACAGGTCAGGTTAGGTCCTCAAACCGCTGTATGTTGTTCTTGTTTCTTACACATCTTCTCCAAAGGCTTTAGATTTGTTTTGAATGGATTTTTGACTTTGAAATATCAATCATTCAGCGTAGTGATATGGAACTATAATGCAGTCAAGATATGCCTAGGACAACTATATAGTGGTATAATGGAATGATTGTTGGTGACAAATCTTATTTTGAGACATATTTTGGGGAAAATGCTTTGAGGAAAAAAACTCAATACATATTACACAATATTTGTGTACACAATACCCACTTTATTATCCATGACACAATATAATCACACATTCTTGATTGTTGGTGCTTTTCTTCTGTTCTCTTTGGTGTCTTAACAGCGGTGCTGTTGTTGTTTTTCATCTATGTGCTGATGTATGATATTTCTGGTTACTCTTTGGTGTCTCTACTGCAGCAGATGATGCTAAAAGTTTGAGGATAGCGGACTATACCCATGATGCCATCCATGTCTGTGGGCTTTGCTTCAGGTGGCCAAGAGAAATGAATCCTCTGTAGAAGAGATGTAATGAACAGGAAGAGCTCCGTCCTCACCAGCATCTCACCAAGGCAGACCCTCAGCCCTGAAAAACAAACACACAAATCAATTTAAAAACTATTGCTTGTGCTTGAGGGGGCATTTAACACGACAATGTTTTAGTCAAAAACTGAAAACTTTGAATGCATTTTCCGATTATCACAATAATGGTGACGTCACTGACGTCACTGTCACCGGACGGTAGCTTCGCTGCGTTTGTTTGGAGTTTAGATTCGCAATTTACATTTTTATCATAAAATACCTCCTCATTCGCTAAATATTTATCTCTCCTACTTGGGGTGAACAATCCCCTAACACACTCTTACAAACAAATCTACTTTTAAACGTTCTGTCTCTCGAGCATCCGCTTGGTGTTTGTAGCTTTAGCCTGCTAGCACCGCTGGTCAGCTAAAGCTACCAACCTCTTTCACTCACTAATTTTCTCACTTTCTGGCTTTGCTCTTCACCTTGTACAATGTCGCTTGCGTGTCTGTCCTTGAGTGCAGGAGAGGCATCGATGGAGGCGCTGGAGCTGGAGCTGGAAGCGGTGGAGTCCCAGATTCGCTCGCTGGAGACGAAGCGAGAGGGCATCAGGGCTCTGCTCTTAACCCGTACTCGCTCGTCTGAGGTAAGTGTTCGATACAACGACAATCTCCCAGTTTCCTCAACTCCGTGTGCTTCTCTGTCCAGGCCCAACGCACCGAGGACGCGGTTCGCCCAGGTGTCGTTCACGCCGACACCCGGCTACCACGGCCCCTGGGTGCAGCCGCGTAAGGTGCTTAACAGGCCCCGGGGCAGAACGTCTCCTCCTCCGGTGTTCGAGATCCCCACGGAGAACCGATTCGCCCCTCTCTGCGAGACGGGTCGCGATGTGGCCATCATTGGCGACTCAATCGTGCGCCACGTCCGCTCCACTTTCTCCAAAGGTAACAAAGTACGCACTTTCTGCTTCCCTGGTGCCCGAGTTAAGAATATTTCTGCACAGATACCTACTATCCTGAGCACTGCCGAGAGCCTCGGTGCCGTCGTCCTCCACGTGGGGACGAACGACACCGGGCTCCGGCAGACGGAGATCCTGAAGAAGGACTTCAGGAGCCTGATCGAGACGGTTCGACGCACCTCGCCCGCCACGCAGATCATCGTTTCTGGACCGCTTCCTACCTACCGCCGAGGAAATGAAAGGTTCAGTAGACTTTTTGCTCTGAATGAATGGCTATTAACATGGTGTGAAGAACAGAAATTGCTCTTTGCCAATAACTGGAATCTTTTCTGGGAGCGTCCTAGGCTTTTCCGCGCTGACGGGCTGCACCCCAGTCGAGCTGGAGCTGAACTCCTGTCGGACAACATCTCCAGAACACTTCGCTCTATCTGACTAGTAAGTAAAAATTCACAAAATTCGCAATTTAGCCACACAGACTCCTATTCCTCCCACATAAATATCAGTAATGCATACCTAGCTAACCACATAGAGACTGTGTCTGTTCCTCGTATTATTAGATCAAGAAACAAACGTGCTGTGTGCTCCAGAAATAATCTATTAAGAATTAAACCAGAAAAAACACCAAAAAGTGATAATACAAATTTCATGAAGCTTGGTCTCCTAAACATCAGGTCACTAGCACCTAAAGCACTTATCATAAATGAAATAATAACAGATAACAATCTTAATGCACTCTGTCTCACTGAAACCTGGCTGAAACAAAATGACTATATTAGTTTAAATGAGGCAACTCCTCCAGGATTCTTATATAAACATGAGGCTCGTCAAACTGGTCGTGGTGGTGGAGTCGCGTCAATCTTTAGTGATATTCTTAATGTTAATCAGAGAAACGGACTTACATTTAGCTCCTTTGAAGTACTAGCGCTTAATGTTGTCCTTCCAAACACTATGCAAAAACCTATGTTATCTCTCGCTCTAATCACCATATATAGACCGCCAGGACCCTATGTCAATTTTCTAAAAGAGTTTTCTGATTTTATCTCTGACTTACTAGTTAAAACTGATAAAATACTAATTGTAGGAGACTTTAACATCCACATAGATGACGCTAACGACACATTAGGGCTCGTGTTTATGGACTTGCTGGTCTCACTAGGAATAAAGCAAAATGTTATTGGTCCAACCCATCGCCTAAAGCATACACTAGATCTAATTCTGTCTTATGGAATTGAGGTCATTGATGTAGACATTATACCACAAAGTGATGATATTACAGACCACTACCTCTTACTATATAAGCTGTGTTTACCTGAAATTAGCAGATCCGCTCCGATATATCGCCCTAGTAGAACTATTGTTCCATCCACTAAAGATGAATTTATAAATAACTTACCTGATCTTTCTCTACTTCGAAATGCACCCGCAAACGCAAATGACCTTGATGTAGTAACCAGCAGTATGGATGCCATCTTTACTAGCACTTTAAATACTGTGGCACCCTTCAAACTAAAAAAGGCTAGAGAGAATAAAACTACACCGTGGTATAATAGTCATACCCGCGCTCTCAAAACAGCAACCCGTGCCCTGGAACGTAAATGGAAAAAAACTAATTTAGAAGTATTTAGAATTGCATACAAAGACAGTATGTCCAGCTATAGGAGGGCTTTAAAATCTGCCAGGGCTGAGCACCTCCGCAAACTGATAGAAAATAATCAAAACAATCCTAGATTCTTATTTAACACCATTGCTAAATTAACAAATAATCGGTCATCTTTGGAACAAAACGTTCCACCGCAAATTAGTAGTGATGACTTCATGAATTTTTTCAGTGATAAAATAGAAGGCTTTAGACAGAAAATAGGAGATATTAAACTTTCTGCACCGCCTTATACTTCAGATCCAGTAAACACGTCTCTGAATCTAAATAACCTACAGTGCTTTAAAATCATAAAACAGGAAGAGCTAGACAAAATTATAAATAGCTCTAAATCAGCTACGTGTATATTGGACCCAATTCCAACAAAGTTACTGAAAGAATTGCTACCTGTTATAGGAGAACCTCTTCTTAACATTATCAACTCTTCTTTATCTTTAGGCCACGTTCCAAATCCTTACAAGTTAGCTGTTATTAAACCTATTATTAAGAGACCACAACTGGACCCCAGCAACTTAGCTAATTATAGGCCTATTTCAAACCTTCCATTTATATCTAAAATACTAGAAAAAGTTGTTTCTGCTCAATTATGCTCCTTTCTGCAGATGAACAATGTTTTTGAAGTGTTTCAGTCAGGTTTCAGAGCTCATCACAGTACAGAAACTGCATTAGTGAAAATAACCAACGATTTACTCTTAGCTGCTGACCAAGGGTGCATCTCGCTATTAGTTCTACTCGATCTTAGTGCGGCATTTGACACCATTGACCATGGTATCCTTATTAATCGCTTAAAGTCTACAGGTGTCCAGGGACATGCCCTACAATGGTTTAAGTCATACTTATCTGACCGTTACCAGTTTGTGAATATTAATGGACAGCCTTCACAAATCAGCCCAGTAAAATACGGGGTGCCTCAAGGATCAGTTTTAGGCCCTTTGCTGTTTACAATATACATGCTACCCCTGGGAGACATTATTAGAAGACATGGGATCAGCTTTCACTGCTATGCAGATGATACTCAATTATATATTTCAACTAAACCTGACGAGACGTCTAATCTGTCCAAGCTAACTGAGTGTATTAAAGATGTTAAAGACTGGATGACCAACAATTATCTTCTCTTAAACTCAGACAAAACAGAATTATTACTTATTGGGCCTAAATCCTGTACACAGCAGATCTCACAACTCGACCTACAATTAGAGGGATACAAAGTTAGCGTTAGCTCTACTATAAAAGATCTGGGTATCATATTAGACAATAATTTAACTTTTAAAAATCATATATCCCATGTCACAAAAACTGCTTTCTTTCAACTGAGAAATATCGCTAAGTTACGAAGTATGCTATCCATCTCAGATGCAGAAAAGCTAGTCCATGCTTTTATGACTTCTAGGCTGGACTACTGTAATGCACTGTTTGCTGGCTGCCCAGCATCCTCTATTAACAAACTTCAATTAGTACAAAATGCAGCTGCCAGAGTTCTTACCAGGTCTAGAAAATTTGATCACATCACCCCAATTTTATCCTCCTTACACTGGCTGCCTGTTAAAATTCGTATTGAATTTAAAATATTGCTTCTTACCTACAAAGCTTTATATAATCTAGCTCCTGTTTATCTAACCAATCTTCTGTCTCGCTACAATCCAACTCGCTCTTTAAGGTCTCAAAACTCAGGGCTTCTGGTAGTACCTAGAATAGCAAAGTCGAGTAAAGGAGGTCGAGCCTTCTCATTTATAGCTCCTAAACTCTGGAATAGCCTTCCTGATAACGTCCGAGGCTCAGACACACTCTCCCAATTCAAAACTAGATTAAAGACCTATCTGTTCAGTAAAGCATACACTTAGTGCACCACTTGGGGGCTTCCACACAGGTTCTGCATCTTGTTGATATACACTGTGAACATCAGCTACGCTAATTATTTTCTTTATTCTCCATTTCCATCTGGGGATACTCCTCCCGAGGCCCTCAGACTATACAGAGCCACTGATTCGATCCAAGACCAACGACGAGATGATCCCAAGGTTTTTATATCCTGGACCTGGCCGAATCCTAAGCAGCTACTGTGGTGGTCATGGAGGAGTGGAGAACATGAGACTGATTCCTGTGACGCTCCAGAAACAGACGAGTCTTCGCTGAGGCCAGCTTCCAGCCTCCGCCACCGAGATTACAGCTCTGCACAAGACGTTTGGCCAGCGGAGAAATTAAAATGGTCGTGCCCAACTGAGCCTGGTTTCTCTCAAGGTTTTTTTTCTTCACTTCCACCTTTAGTGAAGTTTTTTTTTCCCTCTCCGCTGTCGCCACTGGCTTGCATGTTTCGGGATCTGTAGAGCTGCGCATCGTTGGATTTGCTCTTCAGTATTTGGACTCTCAGTAGTGATTATTAAACCACACTGAACTGAGCTCAACTGAACTGAACTTAAACACTACAAACTGAACTACACTGTTCCTATTTACTGTGACCTTTTATGTGAAGCTGCTTTGACACAATCTACATTGTATAAGCGCTATACAAATAAAGGTGAATTGAATTGAATTGGTGTTTTAGGGACTGAAAATGTATAATAGCAAAGGTGTCTCTAAGTGCAAGTTTTTGAAAATGATGCCATTTCTGCTTCCATGTAAACACAATACGGACATATTTGAAAAACGGAGACATCATGCGCGTACATAGTATGTTTTGGGTATGTTTTATACACCTGTGTATAAACCTAACTTAAAATAGGTTTATTAATTTGACAAACACCCGACTCACCCAGTGAAAAGGGAATGAAACACTCCGGCTTGCTGAAGTGTCCGTTCTCATCCAGGAAATTCTCTGGGTTAAATGTGTCAGGATGCTTCCAGTGCTCCTTATTGCTGAAAATTGCAGCCAAGTTTATCAGGATCATAGTTTCCTGTATAGAAAAAAAAGTGTAGCAGAGTTTTTAAAAATGCATGAAAGAAGTTGTATGGTAGTTCCTTTTTAATGTTGTAATGAAATGTAACCTGGACATTCTCCCAGCCTGAAATGTATGAGCTGTATATGCATGTGCTAATCATATCTTTTGTGATAATTATTATGGAGACCAATTTAGTGCCACAGTAACTGTATAAAATCTTTATACATTCAAAATGTGTCAAATGCCTAATGCTTAATCTTTATCATACTCTGTTCGAATCATTCAGATGGAAATTTTGAATCAACTGATTCAATAAAAGAACTGATTTGCTTTGATAAAACAACTTGAATATGAAAAGCCAGGGCAAATTTCCATTTTTACAATCCATTAGCTTCATCCACTCACTCAAGCTCCATTTATTACCTGAGGAATGTCGAATCCACGTAGTTTTGTGGGCTGAATCGTTTCATGAATCACACCTAAAGGTACAGTTTTTGCACATCGCTGAATCTCGTGAACAGTGGCGTGTGTGTAGGGTAGTCTGTCACGGTCATCCATGCTGGGCAAACGGTCGTAACCCAGAACCTGAACAATTTCCTCATGACATCTCTCTGTGTCGTGTGACAAATGGTTAAGGGAAAAACGTTTAGGACCCAGAAAATACAAATGTTCTCCTGAAGCTCCCCAAGTGGATACCATTTGGTTAATCTTTTGTGAAACAAATAACATTCTCAGTAGGTTTATTTTTTGGTAACCAAAAACTAAACTTTCCAGAAAGTTACAGGGGAGGGTTTCTGTAACAACTTAAATAGAACCCAAAAAAATTCTAATACGTTCTGAATACGTTCTCGTAACATTGAGGGAACATTTTATTTAGACACTGGTCCAAATCAGCATATAAGATAAATTGTATTATCACCACATCACCAAGATAAATGGTTCAGAAAACTGTGCTGAAACCTATAGTACGGTTTTAGCCAAGTGGAAAAGGTAGACAGAATCCAGTCATTAAAATGAACCTTATCTGCAGCTGATATTTTGCTTTAGTACCTTGTACATCTGGGTTTTGAATCAAGAAGAGGAGTCCCCATCTGATAGTGGTTTCTGTGGTGTCAGTTCCAGCAAAAAACAGGTCGATTGCTGAACCAATCAGGTTATCTTCATGAAACGTGGAGTCTTTGTTGGACTTGTGCTGTTTCAGATGAAACAAAACTGTCAGTTTATAAAATTACATCTAGATTATTACATATGTAAAGACTTCTTTATGATCTCACTTTCTCTATCTCCAGCAGATAGGCATCAATGAAGTCTCGTGGACTGCCTGGATCCAGAGTTTTTTTTGTGTTCTTTAACTTCATCCCGAATGAAACCAAATAACTCATTGGCGTTCTGCTTAATCTTCTGGTGTGGACCAGGGAAATGCTTGATGAAGGGTGCCAAGTTGAAAATCTAAGAGAGATAAAGAAAAATCAGAAAAAGTTATGACCGTATGGGAAACACAAAAAAGAAAGTAGTGATTTCTAAATTTACTTTGACTTTTTTCATCGACGTGTTTCATTATAGACCAGGGGTCACCAATCTCGTTCCTGGAGGTCCAGTGCCCTGCAGGGTTTAGCTCCAACTTACCTCAACACACCTGCCTGGGTGTTTCAAGTATACCTAGTAAGACCTTGGTCAGCTTGTTCAGGTGTGTTTGATTAGGGTTGGAGCTAAAATCTGCAGGACACCGGACCTCCAAGAACAAGTTTGGTGACCCCTGTTATAGACAATACAACAACACATTATTTAATGTGTTTCTGTGGATTTTTTTTGTAAACACGTATTCCAAATTTGGTTCTTGCAACACATTTAAAAAAAGTTGGGACAGGAGCAATTTAGGGCTAGCAATCAGGTAATTAAAAAAAAAATATTGATAGGATTTAGAACAGGTGATGTCAAAGAAATGATTGTAATTATGACTTGGTACAACAGCATGCAAGAAAAGTTTAGTCCTTTAGGAGCAAATATTGGCCATGGATCGCCAGTTTGCCAACAAATATGTAAGAACATTATTGAAATGTTTAAAAACAATGTTCCTCAAAGAAAGATAGGAAGACATTTGGATATTTCACCTTCAACAGGGCATATCATTAAAAGATTCAAGGAATCTGTAGAATTTCAGTGCGTAAAAGAAAAGGGTGCAAGCCTAAGCTGAACAATTGTGATCTCTGATCCCTCAGGCGGCACTGCATCAAGAATCCTCATTCATCTATCAGTGATATCACCACATGGGATCAGGACTACTTTGAAAAGCCCTGGTCATGGACCTCAATATGTAGTAACAGCCACAAATGGCAGGTAAAACTGCACTGTGCCAAAAGGAAGCCCTATGTTAACAGTGTCCAGAAGCGCCGATGACTTCTCTGGGCTTGGAGGCATCTGGACCATCACACAGTGGAAACCTGTACTGTGGTCAGATGAATCAGTATTTCAGGTATTTTTTGGGGGACAAACAGACGTTGTGTGCTCTGCACTAAATAAGAAAAGGATCATCCCTAAATGTCTTTTAATAGTTGTAAAAAGGAATGGCAACATTACAAAGTGGTAAATGCTTTACTGATCCAGCTTTTTTTTTTTTAATGTGTTGGAAGAACCAATATTGAAATACGTATTCATTATGAAAAAATAATAAATATTATAAATAATAATATAACTAAATAATAAAATAATAATAAAAATGAGTAACACATTTAATAATGTTTGTTGTATTGTTTACTATGAAATACAAGTTAAAGTAAATTTAGGAATCAGTACTTAATTTTTTTTGTGTTTTCCATACTGTCCTAAAGTTTTCTGATTCAGGGTTATAGGCCTGTTTTATTCCACATTATATTTTGATTTTATTGTAAAAAAAAAGAAAACGTGTATATTACTGTGTTAAATGAAAATCTGAAATATTTTATGGCTTATGGCTATGATTTAGTATTCAAAAATGTTTCATTTTGATTATGTTTTAATTAAATTGGTCTTAAACTTCATATTTTTCATATTTTTATAGTATATTTATTCATTCTGGTACTTTTACCATAAACCAACATCTCAACCATTTGGTAGAGGCTGATATTTAAAAAATTATGGGATGTGTTGGGGGAAAATGTATTGATTGTGTTAACTAGCGACATTAGGAGTTAAGAAATGCAATAAATAAAAAAATTCTATTGGTTTTTTTCTAGGTGTGACAGTTAAATGGTTACTTGTAATAAAATTGTGTCCTTTAATACAGCAGTAATATATATGAACTGTACCCTTAATTTGACCCGCTCAAAGAAAACACTCTTTCTGAATGTATCAAACAAAACTCATGCACTGAAGACAGCATGAGCATTTATAGCAAATAAACTAATGTAAATATTCTCCCGCCTGCTTTTTAAACGCTGACAGGCGAGGTCTTACACCCCTTTGATTGGTTATTGTCTTCACCTTCTCAACAGAAAGGGCTGCTATCGGCTATAGAAATGAAAGCGTTGTTCACTGATGGCAGGAAGAACAGCCGCGGTTACAGTCTATGTATGTATAATACGCGGTTATCACAAGTAATCTATAATAGACACAGTGGAGAAAACTTGCACCTCATACACGCCCAGGTCTGGATCCACAAGTATCGCTTTAACAGCCAAGAGGAGATGAAAAGTTACCTCACAAACAGGCCAGCGGGTCAAATGTCCAAAGTGAGAGAGGCAGAGATGGAGTCTCACAACATTTCTCTGTAGTAGTGAAATAGCGGCTCGTGTGCTGTGCCGCCTTCACTCGCCCTCGCGCCTCCGTCCTTCGCCATAGTATTGCGACACCACACATAGGAGATAAATGACGTCAGTACGTAATAACCCGTTATGATCTATTACTGAACCGATATCGACCATTTTGACACCTCTAGTAACGAGTAATGATGCAGCTCATAAAAAATCTATCGGAGTAAAAGTATTAAACTCATCGAAAATATGTACTTAAGTAAAAGTGGAAGTAGGAGAAAAGACAATACTCCAGAAAAGTACAGATACTGCCTTTTAGTACTTAAGTACAGTAGTGAAGTAGTTCTATTTCGTTACTATACATCTCTGTGTGTACAGTGTAAACGTAACATTCTGTAGTGCATTTGGTTATTGGCCAGCAGGCACACAACATCTTATGATGTTAATGTTAGGTTAGATTTAGGTTGTGATGTCAGGTGACCAAAATTAAACATCAAACCAGCATCTAAGGACAACGTTATTTTGATGTCCAATAACGACATCAGATGACGTTGATATTTGGTTGATTTTAGGTAGTTAGAAAGTGACCAAAATCCAACGTCAAGCCAACATCATAACCAACGTCATATTAACATCAAAATACTGACATTTATTTGTCAGGTAAGGCAACCAAAATCCAACGTCTGATAGATGTCATATGCATAACGTCCACACAACATCAAGCAGTAACATCATTAGACGTTGATATTTGGTTGGTTTTAGGTTGGACATTGACGTTGGCCTGGCATTGAGTTCTGACCTCAACCCAGTTTTCATTTCCAAACAAAATGCAAAGTCCCCATGACGTTAGGGTTCAACATCAATCAGGCGTCATGTTGACATCCTGTGCCATTTCGGTCATCATACAGTAAACATCCGTCATCTTCTCATCAGTGACATGCATCTAAACAGTCTCTGGGTCTATGCATGTAAAGATTTTGAACATCATCTTGGACACTTTTAATGCTTCCAAACAGTTTGCTGCAATAATAAATCGCCCATGTCTTGAGGTAGTTCATTATGATGTGATTTACCTTCTATGTGTGATTTGATTGGACAGGAATCACAGGACTGATTTCTCTAATCCCCATAGACAAGACAAAATAAAGTAGTGACTGCAGGTTGAAGGAAAGTAGTGGAGTAAAAGTACAGATACTGCACTAAAAATGTACTCAAGGGAAAGTAAAAGTACACATTATTAAAACCACTTTGTAAATTACAATTCCTGAGAAAAACCACTCAATTACAGTCATTTGAGTATTTGTAATTAGTTACTTTACACCACTGTATATTGTATATATAAGCTGCATGTTAATTTGCTATGCGAAGAAAAGGAAATCATTTATTTTTGGCATGCTATTAAATCATGTATATAATCATCTTGCAATTTTGAAATTATAGCTTTTTTTTTCTTTGAACAGTCTATTCAGTTCAAAAGAGCAGTTCAAACTTTTATGAAGTTCATTCATTTTCTTAGTCCCTTTATTAATCTGGGGTCGCCACAGCGGAATGAACCGCCAACTTATCCAGCACATGTTTTACGCAGCGGACACCCTTCCAGCCGCAACCATCTCTGGGAAACATCCACACACACTCATACACTACGGACAATTTAGCCTACCCAATTTCCCTATAGCGCATGTGTTTGGATTGTGGAGGAAACCGGAGCACCCGGAGAAAACCTACGCGAACGCAGGTAGAACATGCAAACTCCACACAGAAACACCAACAGTCCCAGCCGAGGCTGGAACCGGCGACCTTATTGCTGTGAGGCGACAGCACTACCTACTGCGCCACTGTGTCGCCCCTTTTATGAAGTTTTTAAAATAAAATCAGTTGTTCATTGTATAAATATATAACATTTCGAAATATTTATAATTATCGGCTATAGTATATCGGCTGTCAGCCTCCAAATCTTAAGTTGATCTTAAGATCAGCCAAAAAAATCCATGTCGGTGCATTCCTAATTAATATTAAATCAAAAGCAATCCACAGAATGCTCCAAATAAAATGGTTAAATAACAATATATTTCTATGGTTATGGCTGAATTAGTTAGAAAATAAATGAAGTGGAATAAAAACACGATTGAATATATATTATTGTACGGTGTTTAATATGTAAAACAGTTACCTGAGAAAACAAACAAATCACTTCCTTGACCATGTGATCTTTCTTATAATCAGAATGACCTGAGAAAGGTGAATTATACATGATTTAGATGAGCCAAAGTTCTCTTCTGTGTATCAAAAGCTGTACTGTTATTGTTTTTCCTCTGTATGTGATGGCGTGATGTGTTTCGGGTCACACTTTGGTGTCCCTACTGCAGCAGTTGAAGCTGAAAATGTGAGGATAGCGCAATACACTCAAGATTCCATCCATGTCTATGGGCTTTGCATCAGGTGGCAAAGAGAAACGAATCCTCTGTAGGAGAGCCGTGATGAACAAGAAGAGCTCCGTCCTTGCCAGTGTCTCACCCAGACAGACCCTCACCCCTGATAAACAAACACAAAAAAATCAATCCAGCAACTTTTGCTTATGCTAGAGAAGCCATTTACATGACAAAGTTTTCAGCCCAAAATGGTGATGTCATGCGCACGCATAGTGTGTGTAAGGTATGTAGACCTGCAGCACGTATTGAGTTTAGAGGCAAGCATGAACAAACAAACATACATGGCAATGGCTAGGTTCATAGTGCTGTTGATGCCACTCAAACCTTTTCAGCAAAGTGTAGGTTACTTCACCTATATTAAAGGGCACATAGTTTACCTCTTTTTTCTGATTTAATATTAATATTATGGTTCTTCTGAGTGTGTCAGTTTAGGTTCAGTTCAAAACACAATTCAGGTTTTTTTATTATAATGTGTTAAATAGTGTCATGTTGGGGGCGTGTCCACAGTTCGCTGATTTAGGGGTGTGTTGCTTCACATGTAAATTAGTTTCGGCTTCCCGCCAACATAACAAGGGGGCGGGGCCATGAGCTCACCCGCTCTGCGTTTGCAACAGAGTCTGACAGGCAGACTGAGAGAACGAGCTGGAGTGAGAGGATCCGCATTCAGTCGTACATGTACGACACTGACACAGACCAAGCAGAGAGTACACAATCATTTGTGTCTTTGTACAGTTTTACAGCCAACTGTGTGCTAGTTTCAAGTGCCGAGCTTGTACACAGAAACTAATAACCACACACACTGAATTAACTTTGACTGAGGCACCGGATGCACCGCTCGAAGCTGCGACACGGCACACCAGACACTCTCTGTAGCGCGGCAGAAACACAAAGTGTCCCGAATCGTCACGCCACGCATTTTTGAATTCTAAACATCGGTTTCTGCAGCGGTCCGTGGCACCCAGCCGTCGACTTGAGTGTACCCTGATAGAAACCGATGTTTAGAACTCTAAAACGCATGCTAGTTAAGATCACAGGGAGCTTCTGGGATCGCGAGAAATGCAAACGGCTGAAGTATAAGTTAGACTCAATGAGAAGTACACATGTTTGCAAACCTACCTAAAGATACAACTAATAATTCTGATTAGAGCGATAATGTGGAGAATATTGATCTTGTGTTGAGCCCAATGAGCCTTGCATCTAAAAATAGAGCTAGGGTGTTCCTTTAGTGATATTGCTTTGACTCACGCTGAAAATGGCGGGCGTGAATCAACAAACTGAGGATATGATGACGCACCTGTCAATCAATATTGGTGGGCGGGGGGACCGCTCTCCTACGTAAAGTTGCGGTCGGTTTGAAAACCGCTCCAATCAGTCCACCGTTGTTTATGTTGTTAAATTGAAAAAAAAGCACTGGGTGTGCTTATATCACCCCAATATGACAGACTATACACCATACATGCACATAAGTCTGTCCAAACAGCTTGAAAAGTAGATTTTTTACCATAGGTGCCCTTTAAAAACAAACTGCGGAGATCAAATACAGTACACACTGCAAATTCCGTGTCAAATACATGTCTATGCATTCTATGTCTTGGATTAGATCAGGTGTATGCACTGACTCTTTTGATAATCATTTAAACAGAGGTTTTGTAGCTAACTCTAATGACCCTTTTCCACTGAGTGGTACAGTATGGTACGGCTCACCTTTATCAGGCTTGCGTTTCCACTGCCAATCGGTACAAATGGAATGACAAAAAGTTTCAGTTGACGTCATTCTTGTTCAAGGAAAGTCAAAGTAAAGCTGTACGGGTCATTCACATATCATATCTTCTCACAAAACAGATGCCTTATACACAAGGAAGGACGAGGAGCAGCACGGCACGTCTTCACCGGTGTGAGCGTCGAGGAAAGTTGAAATCAAGTTAACTTTAAGGTAATGAGCTATGATGCGGTTCGCCTGCAAGCAATCAGAATGAAGAAGTCCACCGCTTAAGAGGAGTTCAGAGAACACAGACCTGTGAACTTTGGTTCCGACCACAGTTGTTCCCAAGGGTTTGATTATTGTAGTCGCCGGATTTTCAGTTATTTACAAAGTTTGCTTACAGGAACATGCATTAAATAAGTTACTGGTGAGTTACTTATGTGCGTTAATGTCATATATATTTATCTTTTAAAAAGCGGGAATCTCATGCGACAGTACAAAGCAGTATAGCTGCTTCAGGATATTTCAGACACATGGACATATTGGATAATTAAGTGGAGCAAAACCACACCACATGCAACTTGATCTTCCATTGTTAAATGAATGTGATAAGAAGTGTGCAACATTTTCACGCTAGAAAGCATGTTTTATGCAGGAATGTAACTGATATGCTGCAACGGCCTCTTTAAATACAAGATCAATGTGGCGAATTTTGACGCTCTCGCCACCGGAGCTGAAGGCAGACAGCGTTGTCACCAGGGTGGCCAGAGCGACCTTTGATACTCTCGCTGCCTTCGGTGTGAACGCACAGTTAGACGCAATTAAGGAGTACGGGCTGGTGAGAGTGTTATGGAATTTAATAACGCACAATGAATGGAAAGAAAAAATCCTCCGCATTTCGCGATCTGCGTGTCTGTGGTTCTTTACTGACAGCGTGTGTGGATTTTGTCTGAAAATATGGCGAACAGTCCAGCATGACAGTAATAGTTTGATTGTGGTGTTTACTTCAATAACGCCACTAATATATGCATACTCCTTAATTCCACTTCTGTTTAGTTCAGTTATGACTTTAGTCGGATTAAGGTGATCAAAAATCGCTGTTTACATGGTGACTCTTAATCAAAGTATTGTCTTCAAATCTATCAAAGTATTGGAGTCTATGTAAACATACTCAATGTTCGACTCAACCACACTATAAGGGCTCTGCGAACTTGGTTTGCGAAGCAGCATTTTCTGTATGTACTTACATCAAAAGGAAGTATGCTATGGCTCTCACTTATTGAGAGTGGAAGATCATTTATGATTAGTCGTGTCAGGAATCCAACCACGTTGTCCTAACAGAAACAGGCTCAGCCATCACACTAAATCAGTTAAGCTATATATATATTTCAATGTCATTAATGCTATGCACTTTAGACACTTTAAACGCAGCAAGTAATATGTGATTGATGTTTCCACATGCATTATAATTTTGGCTCGGTGGAGGGGGGGCAGAGGTGGGTAGTAACTAATTACATTTACTTCGTTACATTTACTTGAGTAAAATTGTTGGGCAACATGTACTTTTTGAGTACATTTAAAAATGTGTATCGGCGCCGGTGGTAATGTGCAAATTGTTTTAAAAATGTTGTGTTGTTTGTGTGGAAAATTTGTAAAAATTCAAGGAAAAATGTTTTCCATTTTGACTACACCATTGTCATGTAAATGTAACTTAAATCTGTTAAAAAAAATGAAAATGAAGAAAATTTAATTTATAAATCTGTTAAAATTAATTTGACCAAGCTGACTCACCCAGTGAAAATGGAATAAAAGACTCGTGCTTGCTGAAGTGTCCGTTCTCATCCAGGAAATTCTCTGGATTAAATGTGTCAGGATACTTCCAGTGCTCCTTACTGCTGAAAATTGCAGTGAGGTTTACTATGATTGTAGTTCCCTGTGTGAGGAAAGTTCAACAGAGTTGAGTCAAAAGAATTGATTTGTTTTGAAAGGTACAATATATATGAACATAAAAAGCCAGGGGAGGTGTCGGTTTTTACAATTCATTAATTAGCTTCATCCACTCAAGCTCCATTCATTACCTGAGGAAGGTCGTATCCATGTAGTTTTGTGGGCTGAATTGTTTCATGAATCAACCCAAAAGGTGCAAGGTTTGCACATCGCTGAATCTCGTGAACAGTGGCGAGTGTGTATGGTAGTCTGTCACGGTCATCCATGCTGGGTAAGCGGTCGTAACCCAGAACCTGAACAATCTCTTCATGACATCGCTCTGTGTTGTGGAACAAATGTTAAGGATAAAAAGTTTAAGACCCAGCAGGTACAAATGTTCTCCTAAAGTATCCACATGTATGCCATTTGTTTGTTTTATTGTGAACCAAATAACAACATTCTCTGTAGGTTCTTTTTCGGAAACCAAAACCTATACTTTCCGGAATAGGGAGGGTTTTTGTAACAACTTAAATAGAACCTAAAAGAGAATGTTCTGAAGACGTTCTCCTAACCCAGAAGGAACATTCTTCTTAGAAGCTGGTCTAAATCAGCATCTAAGCTAAAACAAATTATCATCACATCTCTAAGATAAAACGTTCAGAAAACTGTGGTGAAACCTTAAGTAAGATTTCAGGTAAGTGTAAAAGCATACAGAATCCAGTCATTAAAATGAATGCTGTGCACTGCTCATGTTTTACTTTAGCACCTTGTACATCTGGGTTTTGAATCAAGAAGAGGAGTCCCCATCTGATAGTGGTCGCTGTGCTGTCAGATCCAGCCACAAACAGGTCAATTGTTGAACCAATCAGGTTATCTTCATGAAACGTGGAGTCTTTGTTGGACTTTTGCTGTTTCAGATGGAACAAAGCTGTCAGTTTACTGTAACTACAATTAAATTAATATATATGAGAAGAAGCCATCTTTCATGATCTCACTTTCTCCATCTCCAGCAGATAGGCATCGATGTAGTCTCGTGGACTGCCTGGATCCAGAGTTTTTTTGTGTTCTTCAACTTCATGTAGAAAGAAACCCGATAACTCAATGGAGTTCTGCTTGATCTTCTGGTGTGGACCAGGGAAATGCTTGATGATGGGGGCCAAGTTGAAAATCTAAGACAGATAGAGCATTATGAGGTAACAGGCCTGTTGTATTATACGTTTGGATTTTTTTTCTACATTTGTGGCTTATTGTTAGTGTCTGTAAATATTTTAACCTGCAGTTATGATACTCATATCATCTTTCATTTTGTGTTTTAATTAATCAAGAAAAGAAGTTATATAAGCAATATATGACAATGAAGTGAGTGCTGGTCACATTATTCACCACCTAATAATGTTTTAGTAGGGATGTGTTGATATTTAAATTGTCTATAAATATTTACCACACAGGCTGGCCTTGGCTAATAATGAATATGTTACAACACTACATGCGGATGAATATGTAAGCTGCATATATCTCTGATTTTAACATACAAAGCAGTGCATGGACTAGCACCTGACTACATTTGTGACCTGGTAACTCTGGCCACTCCCACCTGCAGTCTTCGTTCTTCATCTGCAATCTTGCTGTATCAGCCACGCTGTAAACTGAAGACTAAGGGTGGTCGTGCTTTTTCGTATAGTGCGCTTAAGTTATGGAATGGCCTTCCCACCAGCATCAGGAATGCTGTTTCTCTGGAATGTTTTAAGAAACTTCTTAAGACTCATCTTTTTACCGTTGCTTTTAACTTAGATTGGATAATTTTGATAATTTTATCATCCAATTGTATCGAATCGTTCATATTTTATTGTGTTCATTTTATTTTTTGACTGTTTTTATTGGTCTGCTTTGTTTGCCTCGTATCTCTGTTAGCGCTTTGGGACTGAGAAAAGCGCATTATAAATAAAATGTATTATTATTATTATATACTGTATAAGACAAAGTCATAAATTAGGAACTTGATCATACCTGTCCTGCTGCTGATCCTGTCAGTATCATGCTTTTACCCAGGATTTTCAGAAAATGTTCAAAGCGTTTGTTATCGTAGTCGAATCGATCTCCAAACACGATGGAGCAGATAACGTTGGAAAAGGCATTCTGTAGGGCATGATGGGGATTCACTGATTTTCCTACAAAGAAAATTTCCCATGAAATATAAATTTTAAAAGAAACTACTTGTAAAAATGATAATATTCAAAAATAAGCATGAAGCTTTTGATATTCTACAACATATTCTTGTCACTAATAATTCAGAGAGGGTTCTTGGCTTCTGTTTGACATTTATAAGCACAGACGAGCTTCGTCACCTTGAAATTATAAAGTTCTATCTGTGTTCTGAATGATTTTGAGATATTGAGCTTCAAAGTTTTTGCATTCCATATAGCAAACAGTACGTGTGTAACATTTGTTTTTTAAATAAAAAGTCTTAAAATGTAAACAACTTATAAAAAAAAAACATCCCATGATGTAAATAAGTTGTCATTTAATAAGAATATGGTAATAACTCAATTTTGACAAAAATGTCAGATAGAACCTTTTAATTCTAAGTTGACGGCTTGTTTGGAGGCTCACACTATGTAATGTGCTCAAAAGAAAAACATGAACATGTCATACCTTCATCTTTGAGCAATTCAGCAATCAGATATTGGCTTTCCTCTAACACGCGACTTTCTATTGATTTCTTCCCCAGACCAAAGTTTCTGAGCGTGTGCAGAGCAAACCGTCTCTGCTGCCTCCAGGAGTTGTTAAATGTGACCATCACGATACCTAAAAAAGAGAGAAACAGACCTTCAAACCTACACATCTTTAGCATAGTGATATGATTTAATTTTGCTTAACTATACACTCTTTAAAAACTAAATGCTGGCATTGTTGGTTCCGTGCAGAACCTTTAACATCTATGAAACCTTATTATTGTGTTTAAGGTTTTGGATTTATGAAAATGATTCTGATCTATTCACCGAAAGGTTCTTTATGGATACAAAATGGTTCTTCTATTGCATCTCTGTGAAAACCCTCTATTGCAAACTTTATTCTTAAAAAGTGTTACTGACCGAGTCCATTAGATACCCAATCTAGAACAGGCAGACATGGTCTTCCAGCAAAAGCATCCTGAACCAGGACTTCCTTAGCAAGCTGGATTGTATTGAGCATTATCGTTGGCTTTCTCCCGAGATACATAGTGGTCATTTCTCCATATTGAGACAACTGTTTAGGGAACATTTACAGTAAGCTCAATGCATTTTTGTTTAGAATACAGCAGCAGAACTTCACAATGAGAGAAAACAGTAAAGACTTACAGATCTTATGAACTCCATTGGGTTCTTCAAGAAAAGTGGTAGATTTCCCACAAAA